>NW_026116919.1:0-16804 GCF_001640805.2 Lates calcarifer
GGAAGGGGGTCTCTGTGTGTGTGTGTCTGTGTGTGTCTGAGGGGGGAGGGGAAGAGGAGTTGATTGAGTCTGTGAGAAGCTGCCACAGAGAGGTTACAGTCAGGAGAGCCAAGAGCTGTCACAGATGATGAGCTCTGAAAAATTATATCACAGAAAATAATTAGCATAAAAGCTTTTATTTAAAATTTTTACATCTCGGAAGTGTGAACTGTTATGCCAGCGTGTGCCCTGCGACCTGCGTTGACCCCGCGGTTGCCGGGTCCCGCGGTCGCCGCTCCCCGACGGCGCGGGTGCGAGGGCCCGTTCAACGCTGCTCGCAGCTTTAATTAGGGCCGAGCAACGAGTTGCGTGGGCCCAACGGGGCCATGCAACGAGTTGCAAGGACCCTCTTGTTTTCGGTCTGTTTATTATTATTATTATTAGGGCCCGAGCAACGAGTTGCGTGGGCCCAACGGGGCCATGCAACGAGTTGCAAGGACCCTCTTGTTTCGTTCGGTTTATTATTATTATTATTATTATATTTTTTTTCTTCTTTTCCGCCTCTTTGATCGCCTTTTTGAAGGCCTTAACATGCGTCAAAACTCCTGAAAATTTGCAGACGCGTCAGGCACGGCGAAAAATTTAAGAATTTAGGGGTCTTGAGCATGGGTGTGGCAAAATGGCCTCGGTAGCGCCACCTACATTTTTAAACGGAACAGCCCTCAAGCCCGTTGCGCCTAAAAATCTGAAAATCTGCACACATATGTAACATCCCATGACGCACCAAAAAGTCTCTTGGAGCCATATTCTAAACCCAACAGAAAGTATTTTTATTTTGACCGGAAGGTGAAAAAATTGTGTGTTTTTTGGCCATTTCCAGGGGTCGCTTGAACGCGAACTAGTCCTAGACGCATTATCCGATTGACTTCAAAATTTGATAATTTGTTCTTAAGACATAGACGAAGTTAAATTGCAAAAGTTTCGGACTTTTCATTGAAGGGCGTGGAAGTTATGGCCCCTCAAAGTTCGATTACTCGCAACGAAACAGGAAGTTGCTTTATATTTGCTATATTTCGGCCATACTTTGTCCAAACTGCATCAAACTTTACAGGATTGTTAATGGTACCTATCTGCACACATCCATATGTCAATATTCATACAATTGTTGTAGCGCCACCTATTTATAGCAGGAAATGACATATTTTATAGTGTGATGTCCAGTTTCTAGACGGGTGACCAGATTCACTTCAAATGTTGTCAGCCCTCCTTGAGGATTTTTGGAAGACTGGCTCCGAAAATTGTGAGTTTTGGTCGAAGCGTGTGCCGGTTCTGGCCCGTCAAAGTTCAGAAACCCAACTTCCTGTTTGAAACCTCAGATTTTGGGGTAACTTCCTGTTGCGACTCTCTACTTTATCCTATAGATGGAGCCATTGTATTACTCTTTGATGGGTTTTTGAAGGGGCTCTGTGTGTGTGTGTGTGTGTGTGTGTGTGTGTGTGTGTTTGTGTTTGTGTTTGAGGGGGGAGGGGAAGAGGAGTTGATTGAGTCTGTGAGAAGCTGCCACAGAGAGGTTACAGTCAGGAGAGCCAAGAGCTGCTTTA
Organism: Lates calcarifer; assembly: GCF_001640805.2. NCBI lineage: Eukaryota > Metazoa > Chordata > Actinopteri > Centropomidae > Lates > Lates calcarifer. The sequence continues at coordinate 1,581 of NW_026116919.1, forward strand.
CACGCGGTATAAAACTTCAGTTAAGATTTGAGCTGTCACTTGAGAAAGCATCATGCCAAAAACTAAGGAAATCACTGTAGACTTGAAGAATTGTCGATGCTCAGGAAGCAGGAGAAGGAATACAAAGTTATACAGTATTTCCAAGCGTCAAGAACTCAAATGAGAAACGTCACGAGAAATTCAAGGAGAGCCACACTGTGCAGAACAAGCCTGGCAGAGGTAGGAAGCCAAAGATTTCAATGACCCTGGAAAGAAAACCAGTGAGAGACCTGTCTAAAGAACCCATAAACGCTGCCAGACACTAGTGAATGACTTAGTTAAGTCTGAAATTGTAGCCTCAAAGAAGATTACATGAATTCATGTAATCTTACCATATGTCTCCCCTTGACCAAAGCTGAGCGTGGATTGATGCTGTCTTTACAGTTTGGTTTTGATCAGTTAGGAAATTTCACACGGGGTCAGCTGATTTTTTCGTGTTACTCAGTGTACGGCGACAGGAAAAGTGCACTAGGTCCACCGGCGTCGAGGTGAACCAGCTGAATATAAGCCACTCAAGTTGACGACAAGTGCATTGAAAAGTAAAAGCTGCTGGCCTTTACCTTTTCTTTGTCAAAGCGCCTGTTCGGCCAGTAGTTAGTAAAGTAATATTTTCAGCGTTGTCCACAGTCTCATGACATGTTTAACACGAAGCACAGCACGCTGGTTAAGCTCATGGCAAACTGTTACTAACAGCTAAAATGAAAGCTTGTCTGTATGTAGTCTAACTGGTTAGTTTGTCACTAATCTCCAAATTTTGCAAATTGCTATAAACTTCACTCTCTTAAACCAGTAACAGTCTGAGCTGGACTGATAGGGGTCTGTATGGATAAAGATAAAATCCTAATGATACCCATCCCTACAGCTGGTTAGTGGCTTCGCCCTGACTTTAGGCAGATGAGATATTCACTGTTCAAATAACTTCATTATAACCCTTGTTTAAGCATAAATGATTTATATATGCACCCAATAACAGAACTTAAAAAAATGCTTTTGCTCAAAGCTCAAAGCTTGTAAACTCAAGTTAAAACTGAGTTTTATCTCCTTTTGGGAGGGGGTATCTGTGTGTGTGTGTGTGTTTGTGTTTGTGTTTGAGGGGGGAGGGGAAGAGGAGTTGATTGAGTCTGTGAGAAGCTGCCACAGAGAGGTTACAGTCAGGAGAGCCAAGAGCTGTCACAGATGATGAGCTCTGAAAAATATTATCACAGAAAATAATTAGCGTAAAAGCTTTTATTTAAATTTTTACATCTCGGAAGTGTGAACTGTTACGCCAGCGTGTGCCCTGCGTTGACCCCGCGGTTGCCGGGTCCCGCGGTCGCCGCTCCCGACGGGCGGCGCCGGGTGCGAGGGCCCGTTCAACGCTGCTCGCAGCTTTAATTATTATTATTATTATTATTATTATTTTTTCTTCTTTTTCCGCCTCTTAGATCGGCTTTTTGAGGGCCTTAACATGCGTGAAAACTTACCAAAATTTGCAGACGCGTCAGGCACGGCGAAAAATTTAATAATTTAGGGGTCTTGAGCATGGGCGTGGTAAAATGCCCTCGGTAGCGCCACCTACATTTTTAAACGGAACAGCCCTCAAGCCCGTTGCGCCTAAAAATCTGAAAATCTGCACACATATGTAACATCCCATGACGCACCAAAAAGTCTCTTGGAGCCATATTCTAAACCCAACAGAAAGTATTTTTATTTTGACCGGAAGGTGAAAAAATTGTGTGTTTTTGGCCATTTCCAGGGGTCGCTTGAACGCGAACTAGTCCTAGACGCATTATCCGATTGACTTCAAAACTTAATAGTATGTTCTTAAGACATAGACGATGTTAAATTGCGGCAGATTTTGAGTTTTTGTTGAAGGGCGTGGAAGTTATGGCCCCTCAAAGTTCGATTACTCGCCACGAAACAGGAAGTTGCTTTATTTTTGCTATATTTCGGCCATACTTTGTCCAAACTGCATCAAACTTTACAGGATTGTTAATGGTACCTATCTGCACACATCCATATGTCAATATTCATACAATTGTTGTAGCGCCACCTATTTATAGCAGGAAATGACATATTTTATAGTGTGATGTCCAGTTTCTAGACGGGTGACCAGATTCACTTCAAATGTTGTCAGCCCCTCCTTGACAATTTTTTGGAAGACTGGCTCCGAAAATTGTGAGTTTGGGTCGAAGCGTGTGCCGGTTCTGGCCCGTCAAAGTTCGGAAACCCAACTTCCTGTTTGAAACCTCAGATTTTGGGGTAACTTCCTGTTGCGACTCTCTACTTTATCCTACAGATGGAGCCATTGTATTACTCTTTGATGGGTTTTTGGAAGGGGGTCTCTGTGTGTGTGTGTCTGTGTGTGTGTGTTTTGAGGGGGGAGGGAAGAGGAGTTGATTGAGTCTGTGAGAAGCTGCCACAGGGAGGTTACAGTCAGAGAGCCATGAGCTGTCACAGATGATGAGTTCTGAAAAATATTATCACAGAAAATAATTAGCATAAAAGCTTTTATTTTAAATTTGTTGCAACAAATTCAGGTTTCTTACAGCATTTTCCTTATTGAAAACTAAATTCTACCTGAAATGTATCAATAAAAATCTTCTTTTGCAGTTAATGTCACCAGTTTATAGTTTAGTTTTAATAGCATTCCCTGTCACTGATGTGCCTTTAATTATCGGTTCTATCAGGGATCATTTATGTGTTTATCTTACGGGGGTGAGCCACCTCACAGGTTGGTTATATTACCTGTTGACCTCAGCTCAGTGAGCTAAGACAATGTTTAATGCAGTGTTTTTTCTGATATGAAAATGGATATTATTCAGCACATCTAACCTCAGCAGGCCCCTCTTCAGAAACTCATATCTGCAGATGTCAAAGCTGGCTCAAAAATTAAACTGGCTTCAAATTAATTTAAGGAATTGTAGGTTATTTTGAATTCATGTAATGATGTATGTCTCCCCTTGACCAAAGCTGAGCGTGGATTGCTGTCTTTACAGTTTGGTTTTGATCAGTTAGGAAATTTCACACGGGGTCAGCTGATTTTTTCGTGTTACTCAGTGTACGGCGACAGGAAAAGTGCACTAGGTCCACGGGCGTCGAGGTGAACCAGCTGAATATAAGCCACTCAAGTTGACGACAAGTGCATTGAAAAGTAAAAGCTGCTGGCCTTTACCTTTTCTTTGTCAAAGCGCCTGTTCGGCAAGTAGTTAGTAAAGTAATATTTTCAGCTTGTCCACAGTCTCATGACATGTTTAACAGGAAGCACAGCACGCTGGTTAAGCTCATGGCAAACTGTTACTAACAGCTAAAATGAAAGCTTGTCTGTATGTAGTCTAACTGGTTAGTTTGTCACTAATCTCCAAATTTTGCAAATTGCTATAAACTTCACTCTCTTAAACCAGTAACAGTCTGAGCTGGACTGATAGGGGTCTGTATGGATAAAGATAAAATCCTAATGATACCCATCCCTACAGCTGGTTAGTGGCTTCGCCCTGACTTTAGGCAGATGAGATATTCACTGTTCAAATAACTTCATTATAAGCCTTGTTTAAGCATAAATGATTTATATATGCACCCAATAACAGAACTTAAAAAAAATGCTTTTGCTCAAAGCTCAAAGCTTGTAAACTCAAGTTAAAACTGAGTTTTATCTCCTTTTGGGAGGGGGTATCTGTGTGTGTGTGTGTGTGTGTGTGTGTGTGTGTGTGTTTGTGTTTGTGTTTGAGGGGGGAGGGGAAGAGGAGTTGATTGAGTCTGTGAGAAGCTGCCACAGGGAGGTTACAGTCAGAGAGCCAAGAGCTGTCACAGATGATGAGCTCTGAAAAATATTATCACAGAAAATAATTAGCGTAAAAGCTTTTATTTTAAATTTTTTACATCTCGGAAGTGTGAACTGTTACGCCAGCGTGTGCCCTGCGACCTGCGTTGACCCCGTTGCCGGGGTCCCGCGGTCGCCGCTCCCCCGACGGGCGCCGGGTGCGAGGGCCGTTCAACGCTGCTCGCAGCTTCTTATTTTATTATTATTATTATTATTATTATTATTTATTATTTTTTTTTCTTCTTTTCCGCCTCTTAGATCGGCTTTTTGAGGGCCTTAACATGCGTGAAAACTTACCAAAATTTGCAGACGCGTCAGGCACGGCGAAAAATTTAATAATTTAGGGGTCTTGAGCATGGGCGTGGTAAAATGCCCTCGGTAGCGCCACCTACATTTTTAAACGGAACAGCCCCTCAAGCCCGTTGCGCCTAAAAATCTGAAAATCTGCACACATATGTAACATCCCATGACGCACCAAAAAGTCTCTTGGAGCCATATTCTAAACCCAACAGAAAGTATTTTTATTTTGACCGGAAGGTGAAAAAATTGTGTGTTTTTGGCCATTTCCAGGGGTCGCTTGAACGCGAACTAGTCCTAGACGCATTATCCCATTGACTTCAAAACTTAATAGTATGTTCTTAAGACATAGACGATGTTAAATTGCGGCAGATTTTGAGTTTTTGTTGAAGGGCGTGGAAGTTATGGCCCCTCAAAGTTCGATTACTCGCCACGAAACAGGAAGTTGCTTTATTTTTGCTATATTTCGGCCATACTTTGTCCAAACTGCATCAAACTTTACAGGATTGTTAATGGTACCTATCTGCACACATCCATATGTCAATATTCATACAATTGTTGTAGCGCCACCTATTTATAGCAGGAAATGACATATTTTATAGTGTGATGTCCAGTTTCTAGACGGGTGACCAGATTCACTTCAAATGTTGTCAGCCCCTCCTTGACAATTTTTGGAAGACTGGCTCCGAAAATTGTGAGTTTGGGTCGAAGCGTGTGCCGGTTCTGGCCCGTCAAAGTTCGGAAACCCAACTTCCTGTTTGAAACCTCAGATTTTGGGGTAACTTCCTGTTGCGACTCTCTACTTTATCCTACAGATGGAGCCATTGTATTACTCTTTGATGGGTTTTTGGAAAGGGGTCTCTGTGTGTGTGTGTGTCTGTGTGTGTGTGTTTTGAGGGGGGAGGGGAAGAGGAGTTGATTGAGTCTGTGAGAAGCTGCCACAGGGAGGTTACAGTCAGGAGAGCCAAGAGCTGTCACAGATGATGAGCTCTGAAAAATATTATCACAGAAAATAATTAGCATAAAAGCTTTTATTTTAAATTTGTTGCAACAAATTCAGGTTTCTTACAGCATTTTCCTTATTGAAAACTAAATTCTACCTGAAATGTATCAATAAAAATCTTCTTTTGCAGTTAATGTCACCAGTTTATAGTTTAGTTTTAATAGCATTCCCTGTCACTGATGTGCCTTTAATTATCGTTCTATCAGGGATCATTTATGTGTTTATCTTACGGGGTGAGCCACCTCACAGGTTGGTTATATTACCTGTTGACCTCAGCTCAGTGAGCTAAGACAATGTTTAATGCAGTGTTTTTTCTGATATGAAAATGGATATTATTCAGCACATCTAACCTCAGCAGGCCCCTCTTCAGAAACTCATATCTGCAGATGTCAAAGCTGGCTCAAACGTTGTCCACAGTCTCATGACATGTTTAACACGAAGCACAGCACGCTGGTTAAGCTCATGGCAAACTGTTACTAACAGCTAAAATGAAAGCTTGTCTGTATGTAGTCTAACTGGTTAGTTTGTCACTAATCTCCAAATTTTGCAAATTGCTATAAACTTCACTCTCTTAAACCAGTAACAGTCTGAGCTGGACTGATAGGGGTCTGTATGGATAAAGATAAAATCCTAATGATACCCATCCCTACAGCTGGTTAGTGGCTTCGCCCTGACTTTAGGCAGATGAGATATTCACTGTTCAAATAACTTCATTATAACCCTTGTTTAAGCATAAATGATTTATATATGCACCCAATAACAGAACTTAAAAAAATGCTTTTGCTCAAAGCTCAAAGCTTGTAAACTCAAGTTAAAACTGAGTTTTATCTCCTTTTGGGAGGGGGTATCTGTGTGTGTGTGTGTGTGTTTGTGTTTGTGTTTGTGTTTGAGGGGGGAGGGGAAGAGGAGTTGATTGAGTCTGTGAGAAGCTGCCACAGAGAGGTTACAGTCAGGAGAGCCAAGAGCTGTCACAGATGATGAGCTCTGAAAAATATTATCACAGAAAATAATTAGCATAAAAGCTTTTATTTAAAATTTTTACATCTGGAAGTGTGAACTGTTACGCCAGCGTGTGCCCTGCGACCTGCGTTGACCCCGCGGTTGCCGGGGTCCCGCGGTCGCCGCTCCCCCGACGGGCGCCGGGTGCGAGGGCCCGTTCAACGCTGCTCGCAGCTTTAATTATTATTATTATTATTTTTTTTTCTTCTTTTTCCGCCTCTTAGATCGGCTTTTTGAGGCCTTAACATGCGTGAAAACTTACCAAAATTTGCAGACGCGTCAGGCACGGCGAAAAATTTAATAATTTAGGGGTCTTGAGCATGGGCGTGGTAAAATGCCCTCGGTAGCGCCACCTACATTTTTAAACGGAACAGCCCCTCAAGCCCGTTGCGCCTAAAAATCTGAAAATCTGCACACATATGTAACATCCCATGACGCACCAAAAAGTCTCTTGGAGCCATATTCTAAACCCAACAAAGTATTTTTATTTTGACCGGAAGGTGAAAAAATTGTGTGTTTTTGGCCATTTCCAGGGGTCGCTTGAACGCGAACTAGTCCTAGACGCATTATCCGATTGACTTCAAAACTTAATAGTATGTCTTAAGACATAGACGATGTTAAATTGCGGCAGATTTTGAGTTTTTGTTGAAGGGCGTGGAAGTTATGGCCCCTCAAAGTTCGATTACTCGCCACGAAACAGGAAGTTGCTTTATTTTTGCTATATTTCGGCCATACTTTGTCCAAACTGCATCAAACTTTACAGGATTGTTAATGGTACCTATCTGCACACATCCATATGTCAATATTCATACAATTGTTGTAGCGCCACCTATTTATAGCAGGAAATGACATATTTTATAGTGTGATGTCCAGTTTCTAGACGGGTGACCAGATTCACTTCAAATGTTGTCAGCCCCTCCTTGACAATTTTTGGAAGACTGTCCGAAAATTGTGAGTTTGGTCGAAGCGTGTGCCGGTTCTGGCCCGTCAAAGTTCGGAAACCAACTTCCTGTTTGAAACCAGATTTTGGGGTAACTTCCTGTTGCGACTCTCTACTTTATCCTACAGATGGAGCCATTGTATTACTCTTTGATGGGTTTTTGGAAGGGGGTCTCTGTGTGTGTGTGTCTGTGTGTGTGTGTTTGAGGGGGGAGGGAAGAGGAGTTGATTGAGTCTGTGAGAAGCTGCCAGGGAGGTTACAGTCAAGAGAGCCATGAGCTGTCACAGATGATGAGTTCTGAAAAATATTATCACAGAAAATAATTAGCATAAAAGCTTTTATTTTAAATTTGTTGCAACAAATTCAGGTTTCTTACAGCATTTTCCTTATTGAAAACTAAATTCTACCTGAAATGTATCAATAAAAATCTTCTTTTGCAGTTAATGTCACCAGTTTATAGTTTAGTTTAATAGCATTCCCTGTCACTGATGTGCCTTTAATTATCGGTTCTATCAGGGATCATTTATGTGTTTATCTTACGGGGGTGAGCCACCTCACAGGTTGGTTATATTACCTGTTGACCTCAGCTCAGTGAGCTAAGACAATGTTTAATGCAGTGTTTTTCTGATATGAAAATGGATATTATTCAGCACATCTAACCTCAGCAGGCCCTCTTCAGAAACTCATATCTGCAGATGTCAAAGCTGGCTCAAAAAATTAAACTGGCTTCAAATTAATTTGAAGGAATTGTAGTTATTTTGAATTCATGTAATCGTATGTCTTCCCATATGTCTCCCCTTGACCAAAGCTGAGCGTGGATTGATGCTGTCTTTACAGTTTGGTTTTGATCAGTTAGGAAATTTCACACGGGGTCAGCTGATTTTTCGTGTTACTCAGTGTACGGCGACAGGAAAAGTGCACTAGGTCCACGGGCGTCGAGGTGAACCAGCTGAATATAAGCCACTCAAGTTGACGACAAGTGCATTGAAAAGTAAAAGCTGCTGGCCTTTACCTTTTCTTTGTCAAAGCGCCTGTTCGGCCAGTAGTTAGTAAAGTAATATTTTCAGCGTTGTCCACAGTCTCATGACATGTTTAACAGGAAGCACAGCACGCTGGTTAAGCTCATGGCAAACTGTTACTAACAGCTAAAATGAAAGCTTGTCTGTATGTAGTCTAACTGGTTAGTTGTCACTAATCTCCAAATTTTGCAAATTGCTATAAACTTCACTCTCTTAAACCAGTAACAGTCTGAGCTGGACTGATAGGGGTCTGTATGGATAAAGATAAAATCCTAATGATACCCATCCCTACAGCTGGTTAGTGGCTTCGCCCTGACTTTAGGCAGATGAGATATTCACTGTTCAAATAACTTCATTATAAGCCTTGTTTAAGCATAAATGATTTATATATGCACCCAATAACAGAACTTAAAAAAATGCTTTTGCTCAAAGCTCAAAGCTTTTAAACTCAAGTTAAAACTGAGTTTTATCTCCTTTTGGGAGGGGGTATCTGTGTGTGTGTGTGTGTGTGTGTGTGTGTGTGTTTGTGTTTGTGTTTGAGGGGGGAGGGAAGAGGAGTTGATTGAGTCTGTGAGAAGCTGCCACAGAGAGGTTACAGTCAAGAGAGCCAAGAGCTGTCACAGATGATGAGCTCTGAAAAATATTATCACAGAAAATAATTAGCGTAAAAGCTTTTATTTAAAATTTTTACATCTCGGAAGTGTGAACTGTTACGCCAGCGTGTGCCCTGCGACCTGCGTTGACCCGCGGTTGCCGGGGTCCCGCGTCGCCGCTCCCGACGGGCGCCGGGTGCGAGGGCCCGTTCAACGCTGCTCGCAGCTTTAATTAGGGCTTTTATATTATTATTTTTTGCAACGAGTTGCAAGGACACTTATTTTTAGCCTCTTTGATCGCCTTTTTGAGGGCCTTAACATGCGTCAAAACTCCTGAAAATTTGCAGACGCGTCAGGCACGGCGAAAAATTTAAGAATTTAGGGGTCTTGAGCATGGGTGTGGCAAAATGGCCTCGGTAGCGCCACCTACATTTTTAAACGGAACAGCCCCTCAAGCCCGTTGCGCCTAAAAATCTGAAAATCTGCACACATATGTAACATCCCATGACGCACCAAAAAGTCTCTTGGAGCCATATTCTAAACCCAACAGAAAGTATTTTTATTTTGACCGGAAGGTGAAAAAATTGTGTGTTTTTGGCCATTTCCAGGGGTCGCTTGAACGCGAACTAGTCCTAGACGCATTATCCGATTGACTTCAAAATTTGATAATTTGTTCTTAAGACATAGACGAAGTTAAATTGCAAAAGTTTTGAGTTTTCATTGAAGGGCGTGGAAGTTATGGCCCCTCAAAGTTCGATTACTCGCCACAAAACAGGAAGTTGCTTTAATTTGCTATATTTCGGCCATACTTTGTCCAAACTGCATCAAACTTTACAGGATTGTTAATGGTACCTATCTGCACACATCCATATGTCAATATTCATACAATTGTTGTAGCGCCACCTATTTATAGCAGGAAATGACATATTTTATAGTGTGATGTCCAGTTTCTAGACGGGTGACCAGATTCACTTCAAATGTTGTCAGCCCCTCCTTGAGGAATTTTTGGAAGACTGGCTCCGAAAATTGTGAGTTTTGGTCGAAGCGTGTGCCGGTTCTGGCCCGTCAAAGTTCGGAAACCCAACTTCCTGTTTGAAACCTCAGATTTTGGGGTAACTTCCTGTTGCGACTCTCTACTTTATCCTACAGATGGAGCCATTGTATTACTCTTTGATGGGTTTTTGGAAGGGGTCTCTGTGTGTGTGTGTGTGTGTGTGTGTGTGTGTGTGTGTTTGTGTTTGTGTTTGGGGGGGAGGGGAAGAGAGTTGATTGAGTCTGTGAGAAGCTGCCACAGAGAGGTTACAGTCAGGAGAGCCAAGAGCTGCTTTAATATAAAAACTTCAGTTAAGATTTGAGCTGTCACTTGAGAAAGCATCATGCCAAAAACTAAGGAAATCACTGTAGACTTGAAGAATTGTCGATGCTAGGAAGCAGGAGAAGGATATACAAAGTTATAACAGCATTTCCAAGCGTCAAGAACTCAAATGAGAAGCGTCACCGAGAAATTCAAGGAGAGCCACACTGTGCAGAACAAGCCTGGCAGAGGTAGGAAGCCAAAGATTTCAATGACCCTGGAAAGAAAACCAGTTAGAGACCTGTCTAAAGAACCCATAAACGCTGCAAGACACTAGTGAATGACTTAGTTAAGTCTGAAATTGTAGTCTCAAAGAAGATTACATGAATTCATGTAATCTTACCATATGTCTCCCCTTGACCAAAGCTGAGCGTGGATTGATGCTGTCTTTACAGTTTGGTTTTGATCAGTTAGGAAATTTCACACGGGGTCAGCTGATTTTTTTCGTCTTACTCAGTGTACGGCGACAGGAAAAGTGCACTAGGTCCTCCAGCGTCGAGGTGAACCAGCTGAATATAAGCCACTCAAGTTGACGACAAGTGCATTGAAAAGTAAAAGCTGCTGGCCTTTACCTTTTCTTTGTCAAAGCGCCTGTTGGCCAGTAGTTAGTAAAGTAATATTTTCAGCGTTGTCCACAGTCTCATGACATGTTTAACAGGAAGCACAGCACGCTGGTTAAGCTCATGGCAAACTGTTACTAACAGCTAAAATGAAAGCTTGTCTGTATGTAGTCTAACTGGTTAGTTTGTCACTAATCTCCAAATTTTGCAAATTGCTATAAACTTCACTCTCTTAAACCAGTAACAGTCTGAGCTGGACTGATAGGGGTCTGTATGGATAAAGATAAAATCCTAATGATACCCATCCCTACAGCTGGTTAGTGGCTTCGCCCTGACTTTAGGCAGATGAGATATTCACTGTTCAAATAACTTCATTATAAGCCTTGTTTAAGCATAAATGATTTATATATGCACCCAATAACAGAACTTAAAAAAAATGCTTTTGCTCAAAGCTCAAAGCTTGTAAACTCAAGTTAAAACTGAGTTTTATCTCCTTTTGGGAGGGGTATCTGTGTTTGTGTGTGTGTGTGTGTGTTTGTGTTTGTGTTTGAGGGGGAGGGGAAGAGGAGTTGATTGAGTCTGTGAGAAGCTGCCACAGAGAGGTTACAGTCAAGAAGCCAAGAGCTGTCACAGATGATGAGCTCTGAAAAATATTATCACAGAAATAATTAGCATAAAAGCTTTTATTTAAAATTTTTACATCTGGGAAGTGTGAACTGTTACGCCAGCGTGTGCCCTGCGACCTGCGTTGACCCCGCGGTTGCCGGGGTCCCGCGGTCGCCGCTCCCCGACGACGGCGCCGGGTGCGAGGGCCCGTTCAACGCTGCTCGCAGCTTTAATTATTTTTTTTTTCTTCTTTTTCCGCCTCTTTGATCGCCTTTTTGAGGGCCTTAAAATGCGTCAAAACTCCTGAAAATTTGCAGACGCGTCAGGCACGGCGAAAAATTTAAGAATTTAGGGGTCTTGAGCATGGGTGTGGCAAAATGGCCTCGGTAGCGCCACCTACATTTTTAACGGAACAGCCCCTCAAGCCCGTTGCGCCTAAAAATCTGAAAATCTGCACACATATGTAACATCCCATGACGCACCAAAAAGTCTCTTGGAGCCATATTCTAAACCCAACAGAAAGTATTTTTATTTTGACCGGAAGGTGAAAAAATTGTGTGTTTTTGGCCATTTCCAGGGGTCGCTTGAACGCGAACTAGTCCTAGACGCATTATCCGATTGACTTCAAAATTTGATAATTTGTTCTTAAGACATAGACGAAGTTAAATTGCAAAAGTTTCGGACTTTTCATTGAAGGGCGTGGAAGTTATGGCCCCTCAAAGTTCGATCACTCGCCACAAAACAGGAAGTTGCTTTAAATTTGCTATATTTCGGCCATACTTTGTCCAAACTGCATCAAACTTTACAGGATTGTTAATGGTACCTATCTGCACACATCCATATGTCAATATTCATACAATTGTTGTAGCACCACCTATTTATAGCAGGAAATGACATATTTTATAGTGTGATGTCCAGTTTCTAGACGGGTGACCAGATTCACTTCAAATGTTGTCAGGACAGACTTAAGGATTTTTGGAAGACTGGCTCCGAAAATTGTGAGTTTGGGTCGAAGCGTGTGCCGGTTCTGGCCCGTCAAAGTTCGGAAACCCAACTTCCTGTTTGAAACCTCAGATTTTGGGGTAACTTCCTGTTGCGACTCTCTACTTTATCCTACAGATGGAGCCATTGTATTACTCTTTGATGGGTTTTTGGAAGGGGTCTCTGTGTGTGTGTGTCTGTGTGTGTCTGAGGGGGAGGGGAAGAGGAGTTGATTGTGTCTGTGAGAAGCTGCCACAGGGAGGTTACAGTCAATAGAGCCATGATCTGTCACAGATGATGAGCTCTGAATAATATTATCACAGAAAATAATTAGCATAAAAGCTTTTATTTAAAATTTTTACATCTGGGAAGTGTGAACTGTTACGCCAGCGTGTGCCTGCGACCTGCGTTGACCCCGCGGTTGCCGGGGTCCCGCGGTCGCCGCTCCCCGACGGACGCCGGGTGCGAGGGCCCGTTCAACGCTGCTCGAGCTTTAATTATTATTTTTATTATTATTATTATTATTATTATTTTTTTTCTTCTTTTCCGCCTCTTTGATCGCCTTTTTGAGGGCCTTAACATGCGTCAAAACTCCTGAAAATTTGCAGACGCGTCAGGCACGGCGAAAAATTTAAGAATTTAGGGGTCTTGAGCATGGGTGTGGCAAAATGGCCTCGGTAGCGCCACCTACATTTTTAAACGGAACAGCCCCTCAAGCCCGTTGCGCCTAAAAATCTGAAAATCTGCACACATATGTAACATCCCATGACGCACCAAAAAGTCTCTTGGAGCCATATTAAACCCAACAGAAAGTATTTTTATTTTGACCGGAAGGTGAAAAAATTGTGTGTTTTTGGCCATTTCCAGGGGTCGCTTGAACGCGAACTAGTCCTAGACGCATTATCCGATTGACTTCAAAATTTGATAATTTGTTCTTAAGACATAGACGAAGTTAAATTGCAAAAGTTTCGGACTTTTCATTGAAGGGCGTGGAAGTTATGGCCCTCAAAGTTCGATTACTCGCCACGAAACAGGAAGTTGCTTTAATTTGCTATATTTCGGCCATACTTTGTCCAAACTGCATCAAACTTTACAGGATTGTTAATGGTACCTATCTGCACACATCCATATGTCAATATTCATACAATTGTTGTAGCACCACCTATTTATAGCAGGAAATGACATATTTTATAGTGTGATGTCCAGTTTCTAGACGGGTGACCAGATTCACTTCAAATGTTGTCAGCCCCTCCTTGACATTTTTGGAAGACTGGCTCCGAAAATTGTGAGTTTTGGTCGAAGCGTGTGCCGTTCTGGCCCGTCAAGTTCGGAAACCCAACTTCCTGTTTGAAACCTCAGATTTTGGGGTAACTTCCTGTTGCGACTCTCTACTTTATCCTATAGATGGAGCCATTGTATTACTCTTTGATGGGTTTTTGGAAGGGGGTCTCTGTGTGTGTGTGTGTGTGTGTGTGTGTTGTGTTTGTGTTTGAGGGGGGAGGGGAAGAGGAGTTGATTGAGTCTGTGAGAAGCTGCCACAGAGAGGTTACAGTCAGGAGAGCCAAGAGCTGCTTTACACGCGGTAAAAACTTCAGTTAAGATTTGAGCTGTCACTTGAGAAAGCATCATGCCAAAACTAAGGAAATCACTGTAGACTTGAAGAATTGTCGATGCTCAGGAAGCAGGAGAAGGATATACAAAGTTATAACAGCATTTCCAAGCGTCAAAACTCAAATGAGAAGCGTCACCGAGAAATTCAAGGAGAGCCACACTGTGCAGAACAAGCCTGCAGAGGTAGGAAGCCAAAGATTTCAATGACCCTGGAAAGAAAACCAGTTAGAGACCTGTCTAAAGAACCCATAAACGCTGCCAAGACACTAGTGAATGACTTAGTTAAGTCTGAAATTGTAGCTCAAAGAAGATTACATGAATTCATGTAATCTTACCATATGTCTCCCCTTGACCAAAGCTGAGCGTGGATTGATGCTGTCTTTACAGTTTGGTTTTGATCAGTTAGGAAATTTCACACGGGTCAGCTGATTTTTTTTTACTCAGTGTACGGCGACAGGAAAAGTCACTAGGTCCGCGTCGAGGTGAACCAGCTGAATATAAGCCACTCAAGTTGACGACAAGTGCATTGAAAAGTAAAAGCTGCTGGCCTTTACCTTTTCTTTGTCAAAGCGCCTGTTGGCCAGTAGTTAGTAAAGTAATATTTTCAGCGTTGTCCACAGTCTCATGACATGTTTAACAGAAGCACAGCACGCTGGTTAAGCTCATGGCAAACTGTTACTAACAGCTAAAATGAAAGCTTGTCTGTATGTAGTCTAACTGGTTAGTTTGTCACTAATCTCCAAATTTTGCAAATTGCTATAAACTTCACTCTCTTAAACCAGTAACAGTCTGAGCTGGACTGATAGGGGTCTGTATGGATAAAGATAAAATCCTAATGATACCCATCCCTACAGCTGGGTTAGTGGCTTCGCCCTGACTTTAGGCAGATGAGATATTCACTGTTCAAATAACTTCATTATAAGCCTTGTTTAAGCATAAATGATTTATATATGCACCCAATAACAGAACTTAAAAAAATGCTTTTGCTCAAAGCTCAAAGCTTGTAAACTCAAGTTAAAACTGAGTTTTATCTCCTTTTGGGAGGGGGTATCTCTGTGTGTGTGTGTGTGTGTGGGTGTGTTTGTTTGTGTTTGAGGGGGAGGGGAAGAGGAGTTGATTGAGTCTGTGAGAAGCTGCCACAGAGAGGTTACAGTCAGAGAGCCAAGAGCTGTCACAGATGATGAGCTCTGAAAAATATTATCACAGAAAATAATTAGCGTAAAAGCTTTTATTTAAAATTTTTACATCTGGGAAGTGTGAACTGTTACGCCAGCGTGTGCCCTGCGACCTGCGTTGACCCGCGGTTGCCGGGGTCCCGCGGTCGCCGCTCCCCGACGGGCGCCGGGTGCGAGGGCCCGTTCAACGCTGCTCGCAGCTTTAATTATTATTATTATTATTTTTTTTCTTCTTTTTCCGCCTCTTA
>NW_026116920.1:0-17532 GCF_001640805.2 Lates calcarifer
GGATTCTTTTACTGCTCAAATTTTCAGGGGCATGATTACTGGGGGCATCCCAGGTGATCCAAGCACCTGCCTTGGAGACTCATGGTAACACAGCTTCTGATGTCTATCTTCAACCCAACATCTAACAATACCCTGGCCTTGGAACCTCTCATCTGACTTGCTGATGGAAAACACTGATGGTAACACTGCAGGCCTTGATAAGGATTGTATAAGTGATAAAGTTTCCACTTCTGGGTGGAAAAGTGCGTGACACAGACAACACTCAGCCTTGACGAGTAGGCATCCACCACAGCAGCTTAACTGACTGGATCCCCTGTTGACGCACTGATCTGGCAGGGCTTAACTGGTGGCTCAATACAGCAATAAGGAGAAAGAGGAATGTGTCCAGGAGGCTCTACCCGCTGTGTGCTTTGCATTACACTCACAGTAGCACACATCAAACAGTATATATACAGTACATGTATGTGTGTGCTTCATAGATATATAAAGATGTTCACAAACTTGCAGAAGAGAATGAGTGACTCAGAGACAGAAAAGCAAGGAATGAACAAAGGACATCTATTTGTAGAAGACAAAGGACTGAGTAAGACAGATAGAGAGAGCAAGAGAGTGATAATAATCTCATCAAGCTAAAAAAAAAAAAAAAAAAACAAGTGATTCTCAAAATCTGAAAATATTCAAATCTATGTGCCACAGATGACGTCAGGCTAACTGGAATTCTGACTGGATTTCTGATGTGCTTTGATTAGGTTAAATAGACTCTTGAATAAAAGCAGTTGTTACCTTGATTAGATTGTACTTTGTCTTTTTTTAGCCTCTCTTTAGATGAATAAAAATTGAATTAGGATAAAACTAGGCTAGTCTAGGTCAACATTTATTCATTAATTTTCTATACTGCTTACTCTTAAGGGTCTGGGGGCTGGAGCCAATCCCAATGGGCGAGAGGCTGGGTACACCCTGGACAGATCACCAGTTATTATTTTAATTAAAATTAATAAAACTTATTTTAAGGGTGATTTTGAAGTGTTCTTTAAAGAAGTACACCATTTCAATTTAAGTGGTTTATGTACCAAACAAAAACCTAAATGTAGCACTGGCATAATACACTGATGTTTTTGAAGCTATGTGAATGAAAACAGTGAGGACGAGAGCCAAACTGTGTTGCCAGCACTGATATTTAGAAGGTTTGGGACAGAGAGCATTGCACTTTGAGCACGTAGGGGTCAAAGCAAACACACTTGTAAGCTATTTTTACCCACCAAGCCGCTTAGAAGTATTTTATAACATCAGTTCATATTTTTACACCACTGAGCAAACATCTGTTATAATTGAGTTGGCTCTGAGGATGAGCAGTCTAGGCTGAGGGGTCATGTGTTTACCAAAATGTTTCTCTTGCTATGGTCCTCCTTGGAATTTACAGAACTGTGTGAGTTTATGAAAAAAAAAAAACATGCCCTAAATAAATATGTAATGCAGCCATAATTGGTAGTTATGAGTTGGATGTGGTTTTGACAAGTCCAAAAATATTGATGTATCAAGCAAGCTAATTTAACTCCTGAGGGTTTCTTAGCTTATATCAACATTGAACTTTATTTACCAGCTACTTTTACTTGAGCTTGTCACCATTTTGTTACAGACAGCTACCTGTGCAGGATTTCATACAACAGGTATCACTGGTAAGAGCCAGTGGGACAGTCATTTATATCAGCTAACCACAAAATCTGCAAAGCGAGACTGGCTGTATACTACACTTTCACAATGCAGGTTTCTGTTTTAGTTTTTACTGTTAATTGATTCAGAATTAATATATATTTTCCCAATTAACTTGATCTGTAATTTGAGAAAACAACATGTCCAGAGAATAACCTTTAAAGTAACAAATCAAAAAAAACACAGGCCCACTAACTTGACAAGTATGGCAACTTAACTCAAACTATGATGTTTACCTAAACCTAACCAAGTTGTTTTTGTGCCTAAACCTAAACAAACTTTATCCACAGAGTGGATTAACACCATGTAAACAACAGCAAACACAGAAATTAATCTCCTGTACTGTTCTTATCAGCTAGTGGGGTATACTAGTCACAGACTTAAAGCTTTAGGTGGCTAAACAAGAGACAGCTAAGAAGCTTTCTGGCATGTGTACTGAGAGGCTGTCTGCACTGCTGTGCTGATGAAAATACCAAATGAATCCCTGCCTCTGCCATTCTGGTCTTTCAGCCTGAAAGCTTCCAAAATCGTTTTTTTTTTTTTTTTTTTTTTTTTTTTTTTACAATCACATCAGCCCATCCAGCAGAGCAGACTGCGGGTTAACCAACTAGAGGTCTCTAAAGTATCTGGTGTGTACCCCTAATATTTGATTTGTGCTGACACTTTGTTTGATTCTCCCATTCAGAGGAGAAATAATTATTTTCAGTGATGGTATATGAGAAGTGAGACTTAGGAGACATCAGATTCAGTGGTCATACACAGAAATGCAATAATTGGCTGCTCTGCACTACGTAATGTATTGTATGGTATATAGGCACCTAACAAGATGCTGCAAACAGCTCAGTCTGAGTCAGAGGCAATGGCTGTAGATGCTCCAGACTAAAATTAAAACTGAACAGGAGCTGTTCAAAGTGTGAAAACGTGACTGTGTCAAGTGAGTGTCAAACATAAGAGCTTTGTTTATGCAGCTAAATTCAGGAGATCCTCTGCTTTCTCTGAATTCGATTTTCTTTGCATTAAGAAAACACTAATGTATTGCTACCATTCCTCTTGATTTCAAGGACACAAGTGAAGCAGAATAACCAGGTTTACCATGTGGCTATCTCTCTGACGTCATTTTATTTGTTTATCCTTTATATAAACAAGGCAGCATTATTCTGCCACTTACAGCCAGTTTAGTCAATACTAGGCTTGCCATTATACTGCATTCTGACTACAAAGGGTGTTGCTACAACATTTTTAGGTGCTTTGCAAAACGTGACTGTGTCAAGTGCTCAATGCTGTGCGTTTCTGGTAAACCTGGACAGGTTTGTAACATGATGGTTTAATTAACTATTATAATCTAATGCATTTCAAATTCAGGCAACGTGTGTGCTGGAAAAAAGAGGTGTCCCTGGTGCTAGAATTCGTAAATGAAGTGGATCGGCGCGGTACATTCCAGCCAATCATGACACTTGTGCACCGGAAGTGGAAGGATATAAACTGGACAGCGGGAGAGAGAAAGTTGGAATTCCGGCGCACTCAAACGTTACAGAGCAGAGGTGGTATAATAGCAGACAAACAGTCTAAGAGGAGACGGACAGAGGAATATGAATTTAAAAAGAAACGCCATGATGAGGCCAGTGGAAAGCTCTGGTTTAATCCTTGTGCAGCTTCCAGCAGTGGAAAGACCCCGGGGAGCTGAAAGGCCTGAAAACAGACGCGGAGGTTACCCTGTTTCTGCTTGACAGGTGGGTAACGCTAGTTTTACTGTGTTTCACAGAGCCAGTAGTACAGTGTTGTTGTCCTGTTTGTTCTTGGCTTATTTTTGTTAGACTAGAAGGAGTGTTGTGAGCATCGCCATCGCTGTTTGCAGCGACCGTGCTATCTCTGAGAAACCGACTCGTCCACTGTGCATGTTGGCTTCGCTGCAGCTAATGTAACGTACAACCTCTGTCGTTGTTCGTCCTGTATCGTTATATTTGTCCTAATAACGTTTGTTAAGGTTTTTATAGACACGAAGTCCCAAAAACAAACGTTTGGGTGGACTGATGCTTAATTTTAAATACTGTTCCAGGTGAAGTTCCTTGTTAATTAAGCTACAAATGTAGAGGCCTGTCTTCGGTCACTGAATTTCTGTTAAAACAATATAAACCACCAACTCTTGCTCCGTTATCTTGCGGGGTGCTGTGTTTGTGTGCATGTCGCTTCTTTGCTTACGGTTTAGATTGCTTTTGTTTTGCTTCAGCTGAGAAAAAGCGGACGCACTAGATTCTGACGTTTTGCTTCGGCCAGTTGTTAGTGTCGGTTTCCATGGCGATGCGCGTCCGCGACTTTGGTGGCGGAGATTCTGAGGGAGCACAGAATGTGGGGTTTTTTGTTGTTTGTTTTGCTGCTGAGTCCGGATATGAGCAGTGACTCTCCAGGATTCTTTACTCCGCCTTTTAAAGAGAAAAGCTAAACTAAAACTAGTAAAACGTAACACAGGTAGTGTAGAATGGCTCAGTAAGCAAGATAGATGCCCCACACAGTTTTCAGTTTCTCTGGCAGATTAAATTTCCTCTCACTCTGATGTTGGGCTGAGCTATCAAAGGATAGCATCAAAGGGGAGTGAGGCCATATATGTATGAGGCCCAGGTTTTGTGCTATGCCACAGACACATGCACTTACAGTCTGTTGTACTCTATATTCTCTACACCACTGGTGTGCTTTGAACTGTAATTTACAAAATCTTCACACATATTCACAATATTCCTGATTTTGTGGAGACCTGTCATGTGCCGCTCTGTTGAGTTATACATGGGCACACACTATGTAGCATATTTCAAAACCATTTATACCAACAAGCCCAAATTAGTTTTTATTGTCTACAAATATATAAATAGTGGCAGACTAATATTGATGACACCACAGCAGGTGGAATCAGATGATATCACTCTACTGATTGCTAATGTAAGTGCCATTAGGTAATGGCAGTAAAATAACAATGTCAAAAACATCAGAGAGCAGGGAAAAAAATTGCTGCCTGTCATGGTGATGTATAGGAAGAAAAGCAAAGAACCCAATCCACCTGATTGAGCCAAACATAAGAGCTTTGTTTATGCAGCTAAATTCAGGAGATCCTCTGCTTTCTCTGAATTCGATTTTCTTTGCATTAAGAAAACACTAATGTATTGCTACCATTCCTCTTGATTTCAAGGACACAAGTGAAGCAGAATAACCAGGTTTACCATGTGGCTATCTCTCTGACGTCATTTTATTTGTTTATCCTTTATATAAACAAGGCAGCATTATTCTGCCACTTACAGCCAGTTTAGTCAATACTAGGCTTGCCATTATACTGCGTTCTGACTACAAAGGGTGTTGCTACAACATTTTTAGGTAAAGATTAGTTTACTGTTGGGATAACTATTACAATTGTGTTTCTATCAACAAATCATCCATCCTAAATTACCATATATGTTGTTGAATGTTTATTTAGTGCTCCTACTGGCAACAGGAGATATATGACAGATACATTTTTAAGAATAATTGTTGGAAAATAAAAAATCCTGTTATGAAGTTACAGTTCTATGGTAAAGGTTTGTTTAAGCAGAAAGACAACTTGGCTATGTTTAGGGAATGATTGTGATCTGGGTTAAAATAGATACTTAGTTAAGGTTAGACGACTTTTGTCATTATGATGACAATAACAAACACATGGTTAAGGTGAAAAGAACAGTCATGGCCATGGTTAAAAGAAATGCGTGACAAAAGGTTTGAAATGGGAAACATGCTGCAGTCTCCGCCGTCAAAGTCCAGTGTTTTGTTGATCCATCCATTAACCCTGACCTCCTCCCTGCACAGACTTTGTTACCGGATAATAATGTCTTCTGACATCCTTCTTTGCTGTTGTTAAAATTACTACAGCCTCTTCAGGGTTTTGCTTTTATTCTGGAGGCATTTGCTGACACTTGATGCTGTCTCACATGCTTTAGAGGATAATTTTTTTGAGAGTTTTTCTATTTACCTTTGGCTGTTTTTTTTTTTTTTTTATAGGAATTATCTTGTTGTAATGTGGACATGTTCCTGTTCTGCTGATACTAAGGAACAATGTTATTTGACACTTTGATGTATCCAGTTTGAAGTTCTGAAAAATGGAGGATAAACACCTGATCCCCTCACTTTTCTTCTACAGCATGGTAAACATTGCCTGTCTACCATCAGCATGTTAGCATGCTGACAGTAGGACTTTGCTCAGAGCATCACTGTGCCTAAGTACAGACTCACAGAACTGCTAGTATAGCTGTAGCCTCTTCTTGTCACATTACATTGAATTTGTTTTGTTTCAGTTTCCACTATTTCATAATTGCTTCTGGTAAAAACTCATGTCCTCAGCTTTAATTTGATGGATGAGCTGGAAATATGTTTAAAACTGTATCTTGCTTGGGGGCAAGGGTGATCTACATCAGTAATGGTTGGCATGGATCCGTAAGTCTTTGTTAACTATTCTAGCATGTAGGAAAAAAGTGTATTGCATCACAATACATGCGTCATAATGTCCACTGAAGGCATGCCCTATTGATTGGTTGAGCAGTTGTTGATATATAGAAGTGCAAATGGATAATGGAAGGATAAATTAAACAAAAGTGTGTTAGATATATATTTCAGGGCCTTAAAATGGCAGAAGCTTTGACATTGCCCATCAGACTGAAGTTTTGGTTACATATCCCACTGATTATTCACATAACTCATCAAAGTCCATAAAAGGTGTAATTTGAAGTTGGACAAACTTGAAAGTAAAATCGAAGAAAGTTTAACTGTGACAAAATTTCAGTTGCTTAGTTTTCTTATCTTTGTCATTTTAAAAGTGTGACATTGCTTACAAGTAGATACACTGTTCCTCCTATTGGCTAGTTTGGCCTTGGTTTAATTCATTTAAGAGATTTTTATGGGGTAAAACATACCATAGTATTTTAATTCATTGTGTTAAATCTATTTTGAAGGTGTAGTTTACGGAATTAAGGTGTAGCATGACTCGAGCATTGTCAAGGCTCAGTGTGGTTTCTTTATCTCATAATATAACTAACCATCTATCTTCTCTGCCCTAAGTATTTATTGTAGCAGATTTGAATTTCTTGGTACACACTCTTTCCTGCATACCTTCCATGATTTAATTTAAGGTGAAGGTTCAAACTTTGCTAATGAGTTAATCAGGATCAGTCGTGCCACCTCATGATTAGGTTTATATCCTGTCATTAACTGCATGGCAAGGCTGAAAAGTATATTGCTCTATGTATATGTGTAAAGGTTGTGTAGGGAGAGGGTTACACTGAAAGGAGGTCCTATGACAGATGAAAGATAAACATCCTCATTACCAATGTGCATGACAGAGCAACCATTATGGCTGATTGTTTCATTTCCCCTTATGATGGCTACTCATACACTTGGTGTGGTGTGTTATTTACAGTATGTGATTCATTGTTAGAAGCGGTTCCCCTGAGGCCACAGATGCTGATTACTTCTGAAGCAGCTGTCCCTTAGGTGTGTTCCTTGGCTGACAGTGTATTGCCTACACCGTAAGGGAACGGTGACTTGTCTAATGGACACTAGGTATGCAGTCGAGCTCCATGCAATCAGTGAATCTCATTTACTGAGATGTACATTTAATCAAATCAGGTTCCGGTTTCTTCACGTCATCATCTGAATTTGTATGCAAAAGCCTTAAGAGGAAAATATGTCACTATCTGCATTGCTAGATATTCAGTCACTGTACCTCAGCATATGGAGTGAGTCACAATTTGGCTATTTCAGGGGAAGGAAAAGGTGGAGCAGCTGTCGTGGGACTCAGAGCTTATTTATTAGACCAAAGAATACCCACTCTGAACAAGTTCAGTGATTTTCAGACAGTGGTAAACATTAACTTTTCAAACATTAGTTATTAGTGCTTAATTTTTATTTGCTACATTTATTAAAGTTATTCAGATAAAAAGCCACCAGTGCAGTTGAAGTTCAGTCATTGCTGGCAAGTCTTCAGAATGTTCTTCTTCTCAAATGAAAATTGTATATTTTACTGTAGAAATTACCAATATAAATTAATATGAGAAACAAGCAATGCAACCACTTCAAGGCAGTAGTCAATTAACCCAGTGATGCAGTTAACCAGATGGGAAGTCGATGAGGCCTCTTTACTGTACAGTAGGTTATAATCTACAAGACAGGATTTCATAACTCATAAGCTCTGACTGCATCTGTAGCTGGAAATAGTCAATTGTATGCACTCTGTGTTGGAAGGGATGTTTTCTCTTGGATGCAAAATCTTTTCCACCCATCAGTTTGGTGATTTGTGAAGATACATTCTTAGTCAATGTAGTTTGTTTTCTACCCGATCCTGTGTAGACCTCTCATAATAGGCCCTTCACAGCAGACACTTTGACTCATCATAGTAGGTAATAGGTTGTGAAGATCACATCTTTATCAATTTTGTATTATGTTAATTCAACAAAAACAAATATTCAGTCATATTTGTGTGCACAACAGTGTTATGCAAGTCTCACAGTGAATTCTGCTGGTCTATTTATTGTAGACACAGTCAGCCAGTGACCGATGTCTGCGACAGATGGTATTAGAAACAGATGCTATCAGTCATTTTGGTCTAATCACTGATGCACTTTTGTGACCTGTGTACATGTGTGCATGTGTTAGTGCATGTGAAAGAGTAACAGAGAGGATGAATGACTGAATTAATAAATTCAATCCTCCTGCTCCTGTCAGGACAGTTAAAAACTGCTTGTTAAATTGGCAAGTTGTGTGTCTATTTGTCTAGGATTAGTGAGTCCTAAAAGGAGCCATCCCAAAGATAGAGAGAGCTAGACAGATGACCGTATTTTACCCCAGTACACACTAACTCTTAAATCATCATCCCATCTGTGTAGACTGTGACCTTTTTAATGAGCACGATACAGTGTGCACATTCACTTGTGTACTAGCTTATCTGCAGTACACTACTGCAGCTCGACATGCGTAAGAGCATTGTAGTAAGAAAAAGTCAAGAGACTCTTAAGAGAGGTGAAGGAAATTTGATTTGGTAGTCTCGCTGTGTGATTCTTCACTTGTTTATATATTCATTTGTTTCCCAGAAGTGACAGAAAATAAGAGAATGAGAGATCAGAATAGGGGGCTCTGCAACATCTCGGTAATTGGATGGAGCTTTTTATCCAAGCTTTGAAGATTGTAAATCCCAGGAGGCTCACAGCTTTATTGGGAGAAGAATTCAATGGTATATTGCTCCACTCTCCATTATGCCACAATGACATGCAAACTTTTGCAGCAACATTAAAATTCAGTTGTGCATTTCTGAAATGTAAGTATGACAGAAGGGGTTAACACTAGTAATGTTTTAAACCTCTGACAGAGTGCAGTTTCTGAATTTTTTTTTTTAAACAAAACTGTCACAACGACGTCTCATTACCTCCCAGGCACATAGGAGCTTTAGGGAAGCCTGACCAGGAGTTTTAACATCTTCATTTGATTAATTCTTGTGTCTCTCACCCCTCCTCTAGACTGCACATGGTCATTATCTGTTTTAGATGCAGGAACTGGCAAGACAGTCCCTTCTCATTTGGACTCTTTTTATGTTAAAATGGAATGTTCCAAAAATATGTTGATTTGATGATAGCAATCTATTGGGTAATGATTAAATCACTGCTCTCAGTTAATTCATACCACAGACTATAGACTAGAAATTATTCATGTCCCCCCAAGAGCTGTACACCCATCTGACAGACCTATTCTGCAAGTGGGTTGGCTACAGCTTAAGTAGGAGACCTTAAGCAGTATCTCAGGGCGCTTTATCCATCCATCTAGGTCCATGCCGATATGCTGGGTCGCTGTGCCAAGCCTAGGATAAATCAGAGGTTGTGGGGAAAGGGGGTGGTTCATGCAGCCGATCCCCTTGTCAGCCCAGATCTAGCAAGCCTTCCATTTGTCCACACACCAGGAACATGGCACAATCAGGAGAAAAACAAGAAGTAGTATATTCAAACTGTGATGAAGTAGGCCAGCTAGCCTTCTCCCAGTGACCCTCTCCGGCTCTTTCATTTCCACACTATCTAGATCTATCGAGATGTATGGCAATTGCACATTTTCTTTTCATCAACCTTGTCTCCAAACGGACCAGCGTGAAAGAATATAAACAGGAAGCGGCACTCTTTTACTTTTAATCTTGTCTCTGGGCAAAAATGAGTAAGTATTCAGATCTGAGATGACACAAAAAATGCACATATATTCTTTATGTTTTCACAGTGTGTCAGTATTTGTGTGGCCCATTCTCAAGATGACTCTATACAAAGCTCTCATTGCACATTAGAGCTTCAGACCAGCCCTTTGAAGTGCTGCCATGGTGATGAGATGATGAGAATGGTACCCAGTGCTGTCTGACTGTGTGTATGTGTGTGTTTGCCTGCATGTCTGTGTGTATGTGTGTCTGTGTCTGTGTTTATGGTTTGAACTTCACTTTTACCTCACCTGGACTACATTCAAATGGGCATCATACCTCTGTCAGCCGAGTTATAGAAATACATGTCCTCACTGCATTTTGTCTTTGTGTGAAAAAAGAAAGATAGCTCAAACATTTCTGATGGCACCTCTGATTTTGTAATTGATTTTTCTAGAATGTGTTGCACAATGCCCATTAAGAAATATGTAGAAAAAATGCTTGTTGAGCATAGACACCTCCCATCAAATGCAAATAACATACTGGCTCATTGATAATTTCACGGACTCTCACATAGATTCATGTCCATGTGATCTTTTAATAATCCCATCAGATAAACTGAATTATCCAATTATGAAAGAGATTTCTAGCTCATAGACCAGCTAATGAATAATATTAAATGTGTTTACTATTATTATGGGTTGCACATATGTATAGACAGAGAAGACAAAATGGAAGGTACCTAAGGCGCAGATATTCACTTGATCACAAAGACACATAAGACAGAAAACACTGTAAGCATATTTCTCATTATGATTTACTGTTTAATTACAAGTACTGTTAGTCACAGCTATAGTCATAGGAAACAAGAACTGTGAATGAAAAAAATGTTCCATTGCTTGTAAATATCTGCATATCTCGATTGAATACAAACAAACCAAACCTTAAATAACCCTTTACCAGTACAAAGAAACAAACTGTAGACAACATTGTGTGTGTGTGTGTTTGTCTCACATGGAGTGTTCCTCTGACCATTAAGTACAAATATGCTGATCAAGTGCAAACAAATTATGTTGGCACTGTGTTGTGTTTAATTGTGAAAAGAGAAAGCTCTTGACTAACAGATAACCATCACATCTTATCTGACCGTGAACTGGTACCAACGCACATCTGGCTAACCGTGTCAGTTAAACTAGGAAAGCTTATTTTCCCTGTAATGAGACCCATCAGTTTCAAATTTAATACAGAGCCAAGATAGAATTGAACTATCCACGGATTGTTGTGGAACTGTAGATGTTTTGTTTATCAGATGCTTCATCACTTTTGGCTGGTGGGACAGTCTAGTCATCCGAATCTCTGAATGTCATGCCATGATATGACATGATATTGGCTTAGGTCTCATGAGTTGGTGACAGTGTATTCAGACTGAAATCAGCACTACATTAAAAATGGTACAATCCAGGAAGTCCAGTTGGACTACAGCATTCAGTAATTTAGTTTCTGAATGCTTCAGTTATTAT
The DNA here is from genome assembly GCF_001640805.2 of Lates calcarifer. Taxonomy (NCBI): domain Eukaryota; kingdom Metazoa; phylum Chordata; class Actinopteri; family Centropomidae; genus Lates; species Lates calcarifer. The sequence continues at coordinate 11,404 of NW_026116920.1, forward strand.
ACCATGGGACAGGATTTTACAACTTTGGAAAATTATCATGGCAACAGTTTCCACTTTACTGATGTAAATGGAGGAAATATCCCATTCAACTTTACAAAGTCTATCGGCAATGTGAGCTTACATGTTTGCAATTGACCAAAGCAATGTGTTGCTATATGAACCTACCACTTTGCATTGCAGTAAAAATTGTGACAGGTTAAAGTTGTTTGCCTGATGATCCTGTGCGTTTTTACGTTTAGCTCATCCTGGTGTGATTCTGTGAACCTTCTAACCGGTTTGGTGCTGTTCAAATAAAACGTCTGATTGGGTTTGACCGTCAGTTCAGTGATAGAGGATATAGCACATACAAACACACACAGGTATGAAAACACACATCAGCACCATTCATGCAAGCATCCTCTTTGATGACAAGGCAAGCTTGCAACAAATGCTGTCCTGTTGAAAACAGCATTATGGTATGGTAGCAGGGGAATGGCTAAAGATCATGCCTGCTCCTTTCAGGTTGATAGTTCTAATGGGCAGTGTATATTCATGAGGCTGGTGTTATTCAGTAACATTGTGGATACTGTGTGTTCTTGCTCTAAGTGTGAACTTCACTCGGACGTTGCACATCAACTTGTAAAACCCATGTTTTCACTGATACAGACTTTCGTTGGTCAAATGGCTGATTTGCATGTTTAAATCCTCATGTATTCATTGTTCTTTCTGCATTTCTTTGCCATTTTATATCATGAGGCACAACTACTGTGTGCGTCCAGATTTTCCCACCAAAGAGAAGAACACCTAACCTGTGTGTTTTGATGTGAATGGTCCTATGTGTGAATCAGATGTATGGATGAAACAGGGAAAGAGTGGAAAAATAATGTGCAGGACTGAGAGTCAAAAAGGAGAAAAATGGAAAACTATAGTGAGACACCATTAAAAACTCTAAGTGAGCTCTTCTTATTTTTTCTTCCCGTATGCCACAGAATGCAAGTTGAGTGGGTTAGTGAATACAGCAGGCACATGTGAGGTGTGAGGAATTATGCAGATTCTGTTTAACTGATGGAGAAGGATGCATGTTAGAAAGAGTGTCTCTGCCTGGCAACCATATGTGCTATGTATGTGATTCATGTCCTATAATATGCCCAGTAGGAACATTTTCATAATTTCACCATTCTTTGGATTTGAATACTTTATACTGTATTTTTGAAGCATTGCCATTTCAAGTGTATTTATTTGTATCTCCCCTCACAGTAGAGCTCACAGTAGCTCTGAGGAATTAGGGTGCTATGCTAGTAGTTACATTACACAACACTGAGTGATGTCACCATTGCATCATGGAGGAAAAATGCAAGGCTTGTAAAGGGCTTTAACATTATATTAGCTCTTTGACAGTTTAGTTACAGACAGTCGGTATACTGCGTTCCCTGGTTCCTGTGTATCAAAATACTTATCCATTATTTCACGTTATTATGTATTTCATATTGCAATCACAGAAACAATGGACTGGTGAATTTAAAGGCAATAATTCTGAAGATAGTTCGTTGGATTTAACTTATTAAGGTCATTACAATGAGGGGTGGTTTCCCTTTCCTTCCTCAGTAAAAGCCAGGGAGACATACAGATTGGATGCACCTCATCAGTAATGGAGGGATGTTAAGAAACAATTAATGTGCAATTAGGCTTGTCTGTCTGTGACCAACGCTTGCCACCAAAGCCCCTCACAAAGCCCCTAATGCTTTTGTAAGCAATATTTACAACACAGTGCCCAACTTTACTCATCTAATCAACTATGCTCAAGCATCTGTTTAATTATACCTAGTCCATTAAGCCTTCAACAGTGACCAAACTGATGCTCATGGATTGGGAACAGCACAGCAGAATAAATAGCTTCAACAGTGATGTGAATGACACTGGTCTGTCTGATGTGTTTGAATTTCCACTGAGGCAGATCATGTCCTTAAATCTCTGCAGTCGTAATGTTGCTTTCCTCCCCTCCCTCTTGTTATAAAACCTGAACACACACAGTACACACACTCTGCTCCAAAAACAACTGGGAAAAAAATCAGGAGGATGTGCCAGAGACTTGGCTTAAAAACTGTTACGAGAGGCTGTTACATAAGGACTTCAGAAGCTTTAACTTTGTAAAATATTAAAACAAGCTGACATTTCTAAACTCCTCTCACCAGAGGAGCCTCCATACAAAAAAGTAACACCTCAATGAGAGATACAGTAAGTACTTTATGCCGAATTTAAAATGAGCTGGTGAAAAAGTAATTTGAAGTGGTGTCAGATGTTTATTAATTTCTGCTATTCCTTCTGTTTGTGTCACACCTGCAAAGATCCCAGGAGAACTGAAAAATGTCTGTTCTTATTGAGGGATTAACCACCAACCAATCAGCATCATATGCAGGCTGATGGGAAGAGGGAAAAAGAAAACATGACTTAGTTGAGCCGAGCTCAGCTCAGCTCAACTTGGTTCAGTGGTTTGGCTTGCCACACACCGCAGTTTTTGCCTCTTGATTCAAGGATTGTTTGGGATTTGAAGGGAAAACAAACATAGCTTCTAATAGTTGCAATGCAATTCTCTATGAAAGCTTTTGTTTCCAAGGGCCATGTTGTCTGTATAACACTTGTTTTTTTCCTTTGAGTTACCAAGACCCTTGTAAATCTGTTATATCTTTTTATGCCCGTAATACTACTGACCTCTGTTGGTGAGTATAGTGCAGCACATAGTTGAACCATTTATGATCTCCTGACATACAATACTCATAAAGCAATATTTAATGTCATTAAAGTACAAATACCTGTATTGTACTACAGGATTGTTGTTGACAGAGGATTTCAAAATCAGCAGCAAAGACTGACTAGTCTGTACAATCAGATGCGCTGAATGTCAGTACTATAACAATGAATTATCACTATAAAAACACATGGCCTTTTCATAGCCCACATATACCCGCTTGCACACACTCTGTGGTCTGAATGACAGGTGGAATATTGGATGCTGACTATTGGCGGGCTAGCTGAGGATTAGTCAGCTGAGCACTTCATCCCCCCCAACAAGCTGAAATAGAAATGAGGGCTTAATCCGAGGTGGAAGGGCCACTGGCACAGAGCAGAAGGCAAATGAGAATATGCAATTTGTCATTGTTATTCAGTTTCATAATCCACCATTACAGTAGCACTGAGTTTTGAGTCTGCCATGGAGCAGTGTTGGTAAAAAATAAAGTTTAGTATGAATGGAAACTGCTATGGTTTCACTTTTGAAAGTTTGGCACGTTATATGCAATCTCAGGACAGCCACTGACACACTCCATAATGCTAGTGATGGCTTATCGGTCAGCTCAGACTGAAGTTATTTGAACACTGTGGTATACTGTATATTTAAACAAACAGCCAGTGGATAATTTTTAAAAGTTTAATCAATAAAGTCATAGCATTCATTCATGATCATTGTGGACATTTTTTTCATGGTCTATTTTTAAACTCCTGTAGTTATGTCAGCACTCACCATCTAATATGCAATACTGCCACCTGATGGTATTAAGTGGAACAACATGTCACATTTCTCATGCTCCATAAACTGATGTAGACAATGGAAAATATTATTATATATATTATTGAATATTATGGCATACTGTAATGAACCCAAGTCTAAAATTCTGTATTTGATACTTAGATATAGTGTGTTCTAGTCCTTAATATGGTACACTATCAGTGGAGTTTCATTCTGCTTTATAAACTGACTTTTAGTCAGAAAATATCTGTTGTTGGATGAAAGTCAGTTTGTTTTTTGCTGATAATATATTGTCATAGTTACAGTTGATTGATTAATTGTTCTAAATTAAATTGATGTACTAATTGTAGTAGGCAGTAGGCCTGCATCTCCACTAATCAAATGTTCAATCATTGATTTTACACATGCAGTGCTTAGCAAAGTCATAGCAAGAGGGTTCCAGGTTTGAACCTCGGTTCACCCTGGGTTTTACTGTGTGCCTGCATGAGTTCTCTCTGGGTACTCTGGCTTCCTCCCACAGTCCAAAGACATGTAGATTAATTGGGAAATTATCCACAGGTGTGAATGTGAGTGTGAATGGTTGTTTGTGTTGTGTGCCCTCCGATGGACTGGCGATCTGTCCAGGGTGTACCCTGCCTCTCGCCCGATTAGTTCCAGCCAGTGGTATAGCTAATGGATGGATGGAGATCATCTGCATCACTGGACCAGTTGCATGCATTCAGTCTCTGTGTCACCAGGTTTATGTCAGAGTGGGTTTGGAGATTCAAGTTTAACAGAAAACCTGCGTTGCAAACTGGGGGGAGTAGAGATTGAAAGATGTGGACATTTACTGAGGAGCAAAGAGACGTTCAGGATCATTATGGGAATTTCATTTTTCAAAAGTTAAGTTTGCTCAGGCAGCTGACAATGTATATTACCTTTGCCGAATATGACATCATTGTTATCCATCAGCAGCGCTTTATTAGGGTCCTTTCGAGTTGCTGTCAGTACCAGCACCTCTGAGGAAAATATTTAATATGATTGTTGATTCTGTCATCATCTTGAAAGTAGAAACTGCCTATTCAGACATGTTTTGAGGCCTGCTATGTTCTTATGCACAGTAGTTGAAGCACTTCTTAGAAATACAAATGGTCACCCTTTCATTGTCAGCTTATGAAAGCCTGTTGGCAGTTTAAATATCAGTTTTGCGTATCTAATGTCTATTCTATTTAAAATGTTGTTATTGTTTTCAGTGCTGCATCTTTGTATTGAATAATGTCACATCATACAAGAACACAACAGAGGAACAGATTATATGTCTGTATTTATTTTCATCAGAACACAATTTTAATCATTGTAGCAGTAGTTTTCATACTTTTCGAAAAGATCATGACTTGTGAGACTGTTTTATAAATCATTTCATCAAAGTTGTTTGTAAAAAAATTAAAGAAGTTACTTGAACTAAAGCATCTATAATATTACAATATACTGATAGTATAATAGTAATCATAATAATCGCAATGATACTTCTATATGCCTTTGAACCTTTTTCATTTCTATAATCATAAATCTTTCGCTTTCACACACACAGAACCACAACCTTTCACAATAAGGTTGTGAAGCTGAGGACAAGTCTGTTGGTTAATTCTCACCACATTCTCTTTTAACATCAATGATTTCAGACGCTCAAAATACAAAAAGAATTAGAGAAGAAGAAGAAAGTAACAGCATGACATCAACTCAAATACACAAGAAATCCTGGACGAAAAGACATACATTGTTCAGCATACTAGGGAACGTATTTACAACCAAAAAAGGAATGGGCTTCTGCATAGATCCACAGGATAGAGAACGGAACTATTGTGAAAACAGAGAGAGGCTGAGAAGGAGTGAAGGAGGGAAATATTTGTGTACATACCATTTGGTGGTGGGTGCACAGGGGGTCGGGCAAGAGGCATACATAGTCTATGTGCAGGGTAAAACACAAAAGTTTTGTAGGTTGGTATGGAGTGTGACAGGCCATACCCTATGACTGCTACAGACCATTGTCATGAATCTAGACTGAATCTACTGTATAGGAATAGGACCCTACACAATTTCTCAGTATAATGCAGTAAAAAACTGACAAACTGAAATACACACAAAAAAAAAAGTTATCACAGCAGAGTAACTGTTGCGTGCATGCCTGCATTACCAACAAAAGTCAAATCAGAGATTTACATAAGTCAAATCTAATTCTATTATTGTTTGGAAAAAATCTTGCACACAATAATGTCCATCCTTGGTGCAAACATGTCTGAAGGGGCGTGAAGGACAACGCATATGCACAGCATTCGCACCCATGCAACCACAGTAAGGAATCATTACTGCATGTAAAGCAGACATGGCCTCTGCATGACTTTTGAATGCAGGTTTACTGTATGAATACATGTCCAGCAGCTGGCTCGTGATGGCTGTTACATCACAGCCTTACCACTGACATGACAGAATGAAATCACATGTATGTCTTCAGAGATCCCTTACAATTAGCTTGTGGTGAGGTTGGCATGGCACATTTCTAAGACACTGATAGACCCTGTTTTCCTCCTGTTGCCCAGTGAAAAGCAGCGTGTCATATCAGCGTTGTCATATCAGATATGAATTTGGTT
>NW_026116921.1:0-20722 GCF_001640805.2 Lates calcarifer
ACACACACTCCAACTCCTCAGGGCTCTTCTTTTCCAGCTTGATAAGCATTTCTCGTTTGTTTCAGCGTTTTGATCAATACAGTTAAAACGCCAAACCAAGCATAATTAGGTCTGAGATGGCTCCCACTGTGACTGAATAGGCTTCACCTAGGGAGGTGCTCACCATTATCATCATCGCTCTGTGTGTGTGTGTGTGTGTGTGTGTGCGGGCCCCAGCCACACACAGCGTGATCTAATAGAATTGACAAAGTGCACATCGGGGCGTAGATTAAAGGAGAACTCTGAGCTATAGGTTGATTTGAGCAGGTGATGGAGTTGCCCATTCACTGTGCTTTCACTCACCTCCATCTTCATTCCCATAATCATTTAGACAACCTTTACAATGCATCTCTGCCAGCAGGTTCATTTCAATATGTTATAGGCCACCTCAATCATTTTTTATTGGTTTATTTACTCAGAACGATACATAGATGGAGACCGGAGAGATCATAAATTGTCCACAATTACCATTACACACAGTGAAGTGACTCTCCTTTGTACTATAATCCAGGCTGAAAACCTTTGTAAAATCCATCTCAGGCAGTGAAGAAGGACGGCTTCAGGTACTTGGTGTACATTTACTCTCACATCCACTGCATTTACCTCATTAATATTAGAATAAACCTTAAAAGAGCTCCCCATATATCAATTCTGTCCCTGTCCCTGTCTGCAGAGGCATTATCCTTCAATCGCCTGTGACTTCTAGTTTCTGCATCATATTGCAAGGGTTGGCCCACGCTATTTCAAATGACAGATGTAAAATTTTGCTCAAAACTTCATTCCTTTAACAGTTACATCAGTGATAACAAGAGCCAAACCCCCTCAAGGGCCTAAAAGCATCACAGCTCCTCTTTCATCCTGCCTTTGCACATTTGAATCAATCGCATTGAACTGATACCAATTTGTAGCTGACACCGCTCTCATCCTTTATTTCTTTCTCCTTTTTCAGGGTAAAAAAGAAGCAGAGTTTGCCTCCAGGGTCACTGCAAACGCTCACAGAGAGATGTGAGTGAGGGCAGATGACAGGGACAGGGTTATGTCAACCCAGACTCAAGGTTTTAGTTGAAACTGTCCCTTTAAAGACTGAGCAGGAGGGAGAACACATCTCAATTCTGATCACGAGTTTGTGTGTGATTTCTCAGGGTTGCCACAGGTGTCTATGGGAGAGAGAGAGGGAGAAAAAGAGAGAGATCCAAACTGCTGCTGTTTGGGGGGATAATTTCAGAGTAGAGCCGTATGTTGTGCATGTGCATGCGTCTACAAGGCAATCTGTGTGTGTGGTGTGTGGTGGTGTGTGTGTGTGTGGTGTGTGTAGGGAGGATGCGGGGCGGGAGGAGGATTTAGACCCATCATAAAGGAATTCTCCCCCTCAGCCCGTAGCTCATCCCGACACTTTTATGCCTTTTTATTTTCAGGCCCATTGCAGCCAAGCCCAGAGATGTGATTTATACTGCCTGGCAGCATGGGCACTGCAGCAAGAAAGACAGATGGAAGGAGGGAGGAGAGGGAGAGGAGAGGAGAGGAGGAGGTGTGAGAGGAGGAGGAGGAGGAGAGGGGTTAGTGGGAGTTGCCGAGGGAAAGAGGGGAAGGGGTGTGCGTGTGCGGAGGGTGGGTGGCGGTGCTGTAATAAAAAAAGGAGAGATGAGGAGGACAGGGTCAGTAGGAAAAGAGGAGAGACAGAAGGAAGGGAGTTGAGGAAGGCAAAAGGAGAGACAGAGGAAACAAAAAATCTCCTTGCTTTTGTGGCGAGGAGCTCTCCTCCCATCTCCCTCTCCTCCGCGCTTCCTCTCCACCACATCTTCACCTCTACATCTCTCTCTCTTCTAATGAGTTATTGGCCCTGTCTGACTCAGGAAGAGAAGCCCCATCTCTCCACCACACTGGCGCCCTGACAGGCTAAATCACCCTCCTTCCCCTGACCCCCCTCCACCACCACCACAACCACCCCTCATTCCTCTATTTCTCCTCCCCCCCAGGCGACGGGGACACTCCTCCTCCTCCTCTTCCTCCTTGCCTCATGCCTGCCTGAGGTGTGTGAAATATTCATGGCGCTCCCATTGATTGGGATGGGAGGTATTGGGAGGTAGGAAGAGGGGGTGAGCATTTGACAGCCTCAGGTCTGAGGCTACGAAGAGGACGAGGAGGCCGCCGCCCACAAAGAGACAGCTCACTTACAGGGTACATGGAAGGGGTGGAGGCACGGGAGACGGGCAGACAGAGGTGGTGGACAGGGTTGTGAGGAAGGAGGCAGGTGAAGGAAAGAAGGGGATCTTGATGTTGCATGCAGGTGCATGCTTTGAATATGTGTGTGTGTGTGAGTGTGTGCATGTGCGTGTATGTGTGACACCTGCCTGGCAGTGTGGCAGTTGTGCTGTCTCTGCGCTGTAACATCTCTCTCTGTCACCCAGCCGCCTGAGAGGAGATGAGCTGCCATGCCGACTGTCATTCATCCATCACAAAAGACAGAACACACCCTCACACTCAGACACACACACACACACACACATATACATTCTCCACGGGATGCAAAGCGAAACACGCTTTTCTGCCTTCATCTAAATTTCCACTTAAACAAAACACTTTTTTTTTGGTCTTTGTCGATACATTTTTCTCTCCTCCTCTCTTCCTGTCTCTACTCCTGACCATAACTGTCACAAACGTATTTTACAGAAGGAATGGCCTTCCAAATCCAACTCCAAATGACAGCAGGGATTGCTGAAATGCCTTTGGTTTATTACCCCATTAATCTGTAGTTATGTAGCCCAGTGACTTCAAATTTGATACTGAACACTCATATCTGTCTGATTCAAAGCATCCTGTGTAATCTCAAAAGAGAAATGCACTGGTTTCTGAAACACAGAGGGAACATTGGCATAATCTCCTCCACAACTAGGGTCAGTCCTAACATCAGCTGGGGTTAATTGTAACGATCATAAAAAGTGCTCATTTTCTAATTAAATTCTAATTACTTTTGTCATTAATTTTAATGGGGTCATTTATAATGTCTCAACAACGGAAGCATGTATGCCGCATGCCTCTATGCGTTTTGTGAAAGCAAACATGGATGTATCCATGCATGTGTCTCTGGAGCTAAACTAAAAACAGCATGACACCAAATTAGAATCTCAGTCACGGGTAACTGCTGTTTTCCCCAAAATGTAGCGGCTAGAGCATGTGTCACTTTGTTTAATGTAAATGGAAGCTGGAGACAGGCGTGGCAGCAGGAATTTGTTTTTTCGAAAAAAGACTGTTTTTTTCCCTTTTTGTTTTTTTTTTTAGATTAGCCCATGGAATTATGGTCTTATGAGTCTGCTTTTCATGAACAACTAAATGGACATGTTGCATTATTGCATGAAAGTACAGTGAGTGTGGATATGTTGATCTTAATGGCTTGGAAAATACTCAGATTGCTTGGGATGGTCTTTGAAAAAATGATTGATACACTTCATAATGATTTTTCCTGAAAATTGAATTTTGGAATAAAACTCTTTACATTAACTCTTTTCATTTTAACAACATCAACAACAAATCCCATGAAAAGACCAAAATCAACAATACTTTACTCTGTCTCCCATTACTTTCAAACTTCCTTCCACTGTGTGGACCATGCCTGGCTGCACCTATTAAGGTCATAAGTCTTAGAAAATAGGTCATACTCATTTAGTTTATAGTTTGTTATGACTGGTGGTTAAAGCATTGATTATAGGATGACAGATAAAGTAAAGTGTGTTTGGATGTCACTGTGTGTATTTGTGACTATTAGTAAACTCTACAAAAACAGAACACAACTCCATAAGTCTGGATCACTTTCAAAGTATCTCTGAGGGCTTGTGGTTAACCCTGTATGTTACATCTGCACCCAGTTTGTCCTCTTTACTCCAAACCCCATGCTGTCTCCCCAACAGCAGTGGATTTGTCAACATCTATCTCAGTAGCTGCTCCCACCCCTCTGGCCTCTATGGCAGGGAGGCACTTGTGATCTCAGAAAGGTCAAATGAGTCTCCTACCATGAGGACACTTTGGGATGAAAGCTGTTTGGCCGATGACAAGGCAATATTTTTGCTTCTTGAGACAATGATAACGCAGTTCATGGGGATGAACGCACTGATTCTTTTCAGACATCGGTTTAGTGTTGAGTACCTTCAGAGTAATTGCATACCTGTTGAGTAAATACGTTTTAATCACAGCTGGTCATAGAAAGTTTGAGCGACTCCTTCGTTACCTTTCATTGTCTATTTTATTTACAACAGACCGACCCATGCCTTGGGTTTTATTTAACCGTAACAGTCAGTTTGCGCTCGAGTAGTTTCAGCTTGGCACAATTTATGGTGTCTCTAATTGTTTGCCGCTCCTGTGTCATGGCGGCGTATCTTTGAACGAACAAACACGTGCTGCGCTGTTTCTCCAACCACTCGTCGTCCTAGGCCTAACAGCCCTTACTGGCACGATGAATTTGATAAATCCTCTTATCGCCCCGGGAGACAATTAAAGCGCATGTGACAGGGGTCCCTATCTCCGCTTTCCTCCTGTAGCGCTTCATTTAGAAGCCATTTGTCTCCGCTATGGATTTCCTATTTTTAATGGCGTGCGTATGCAGGGGTCGGGGCCATGCTGAATAATAGATGCCTTTCTCTCCCTCTCTTTGCCTTTCATTCCCTCTCTCGCTCATTTCCTCATCGCCGGGGCCCCATGGGAAGGTGTCGGTGTCACTCTGGAAACCAAGGTGCAGCACTCCTAGTGCTCTCCAGATTCTGGCAGGAGGCTATTCAATCTAGCGGACGAGGCTTTTTGGTGAAAGCCGGCGGCAGACAGTGAGCTGATATCAACGGGCACACGTTAACCCTCAGCCACCCCCCCCTCCTTCCCCACATCCCCAGTAAAGGACGTTTATCACAGAAAGCGGGGCCGCTGCGCAGTGAGGTGATATATCGCCCTGGCCGAGCGCGAATGAATAGACTAGTAATTATCCCGTTAAAAGGGTGGCCAGACAAAGAGAGAGCCTCGCTATAATTTAAATTGTTTTGTTTCCCCCCACAGTCGAAGCCTGGCCTGCTGACTGACATCAGGGAATGGGAAAAGTGAGCCTATTTATAGCCTGAGACGTTCAGCTAATTGTAGAATTTAATAAGGTTTCTGGAAGAGTGGATTCTGTAAAAGCCAGAGGCCTGCACCTCCCCTCCAGTCTGCTCTTATATCTCCTCAACATCTTTCTTTGGCTTTGCAGTTTCGCCCGTTCCCATATTTCTCTCTACATCTTTCACTTGATCCTATCTTGCCATCTTCTATCCCACCATCTCCTCTTTTTGTGTATCCTGACCTCTCCTCCCCCCATGCCTCACCTCCCAACAACCCCTCAATCTTTTTTCTCCCTCTTCCTCATCCTGTTATCCCCTATCACATAAAATCTACCTTAGACTAATACTCCTCTCAGTTTGTTTGCGTGACTCTGATTGTGTGATTCCCGACATGTCACAGTGGCTTAAGGTGTGCATTGATATGTGTGTGTGTGTGTATGTGTGTGAAGATGCGTCCGAGTGTGTGTGCATGTGTGTGCATGTGGTCTCGTCTGGTGTGTGTAGGACAGGGGTAATTGAGCTCAGAGGGTTTTCTGTCTTTGGTGGCAGAGGGGAAATTGGAATCTTCAGAATCCATTAGAGAGACCCTCTCACTGTGTGTGTGTGAGTGTGTGTGTGTGTTTTGTGTGTTTGTTGTGAATGTGTGTGCGCGTCATGTCTGCATATTTGTGAAAAAGAGGCATGTGCGTTGGGGGGTAAAGGAGTAACAATGGAACAATGACAATGTAGATGATGCAGAGTTTAAATATGAGCTCTAAAGTCACAAATTAACTGAAACTGAAACCTTCTCGCTTGCTTTGTGGTGTATATGTGCGTCTGAGAATGTGTGTGTGTGTGTGTGTGTGTGTGTGTGTGTGGAGTCCCTGGTGTGTACACACCGGCGCTCTGACACTAACTGACTGAGTTCCTTCATGGACTGCGGAGGGAAATGGGGAGAAAGAAGAGAGGGAAGGTGAGCGAAGAGAGAGGGGGAACAGCAGGTAGCCAGCAGCAGATGGTCTCAGGCTTCCTCCCTGCAGAGCTATCACTCTCCTCCTCTTTCTCTCTGTGCTCCTGCCTCGTGTTCTTTCCTGCATCACACATTGTATAATGTATCGTCTCACCTCAGCGTCCTTGGTCATGTACTGTATTTACTTATTTACTTTTTACACTCAACTCATATTTAAACCACCTTCTGTTGGCAGGGTTTTGTAGGGTTGAGCTGATTTGTCGCTGACCTGGCAGTGTTAGAGGAATATGTTTAAAGATAAGACTTCATTCAATACTTTTATTGATGTCAAATCCCATGAAATGACCAAACAAATAAAATATTAATCACACTAATAAGTGTATGTATTGAAAGCCTGACACAGCTTATTCCACTGTGCCATATAGAGCTCCATTGTTGTCCAAATGCTATTAAAAGCATGTCAGTGAATGACACCATTGCACAAGGCAATGAATGGTCCTCATGAAGATGCTGTGAATCATATGCTATGGCCTTCACAGTCTTCAATTAGTCAAACAGAAAGGTATGTCAGTACCAGGCCAAGCACTGCTAAGGAGATTTGCAGTGGCCCAGGACCTTACACAAATTGTTTGCTTTTTAAAAAAAAATATATATCAACTATCTTTATATATATATATATATATATATATATATATATTACTTTTTTTAAGCTCCATTCCAATACAGATAGAGTGTAAATCTTAAAATAACTTTGGACATAAATGTCTAGATACCACCAGAGGTAAGTGAGAGAAGACTTTTTTCCCCCCCCATAATTTAGGTGTGTTTAAGTGCACACATTGTGGATCTCAGTTGATATATATGTAATCGATTACATACAAAATAATTATTCTATGTGAATTAAGTTTCTCATCAATGTCATTTCAGTATTAGATTTTACAACATTATGTGAATTAATCACAGATAAATTTGTGTTTATTTTGTACAGGATTTACATGGGTAATAAAATGTGAAAAAAGTATGTCACTGTCATTTAAAGTGATAAGTGGGGTTTTGTTTGACCAAAGTGTGTGTTGTTGAGGGATCAAGGTTGGATCAATACAGTCACAATGTAAGGACTGTAGTCACAGCTGCTTTAACAGCCTGTGTGTGTGTGTGTGTGTGTGTGTGTGTATGTATGTATGTTTTCTGACATGCTGTCATGTCTATAAAGTTCTGTTTATGTTGGTAACTAACTTACATTGATATGAAACTGTATCCAGTAGGGACTATGCAGTAGGGAGGTATGCATATGTATGTCCCTCAGTGTGTGTGTGTGTGTGTGTGTGTGTGAGAGAGCTTGTGTGTACCTGTATGTGTTTGTTTGGATGTGTGTGTGTGTGTATGTGTATGTGTGTATGTAATGATTAGCCTTCTCTTAATGGGAAAATAACGTCAGAGCCACTGGGACGTTTAATCCATCTGAGCTGATTCCATTTCCATCACAGCTATTGATCAACTCCAGTGACAAATCAACAGGGGGCTACGCGTGTATGTGTGTGTGTGTGTGTGTGTGTGTGTGTGTGTGTGTGTGTGTGTGTGAAAGAGAGAGAGAGAGAGAGAGAGAGAGTGTGTGTGTGTGTATGTGTGTGATGAGGGGAAAACCTTACACAGCATTTTACTATGTCACAAACCAAACACCTAATGCAACAGTAGACTCCAATAAGGTATTTTGCTTTTTTTCTTCTTTCTTTCAGTCTTCCTCTCCCTCCTTCCTTCATTTGGTTTTCATCTCTTTTCCTCTCTTGTTTTGTCTCTGTTTTCAGGCTAACACTCATCTTGCCTCCCTCCCTCTCTCTAGTCGTTAAGTGGTATTGGCTTTAAAGGGGCAGCAAATCAGTTGCTGATTAATACTGAATTTTTGGGGCCATTTGTCTGCACCGTTGCCCCTGTCTGTGACACCCAGCCCCCCCTCTCCTTTTTTTCTTCCCTCCCTCTCCTCCTCCTCCTCTCTCTCTCTCTCTCTCTCTCACTCTCACTCTCTCACTCTCTCTCTCTCTCTACCTCTCTACCTCTCGTTCTCCTTCCCTCAGCGGTGATGAATGGCCGGCTGATTGCCGAGGGATTAGAGTCGTCACGGTTACCTGTGCCTTGACAAAGTGGTCCTGATTGGTGACCGAGGCACTTCGGGCGGGGGGGGGGGTTACATCTCAGAATGGACTAGTATGTGTTTATGTGTGTGTGTGTGTGTGTGTGTGTGGTCAGTTTCAGCTGAAGTTGTATGTGGTCTGTATGTGTACAGGCAGGGTTAGTGTACACAGTTTATCGTGTTTGTTGCTGTGATTAGGGGCAGGGCTCTACTGTGTAAAGTGTGTGTATATGTGTGTATTTGAATGGGGCAGGGGTGAGCTCCTGCTCCTCTCAGACACTGATTCTGCGCGACAAAGATTGGCGAGGTCCCGGCAGCGATGTGACCGCAATGACACCCGAGAACCGGGTAAACGGGTGCTAGTGGACACTGATGAATCGGCACTTGGAGGAATCGAACACAAGCCTAATCAGCGCATGGATCCCCCTGCAGCAACATTTTTCAGTTTTGTCCTGCCTTATCAGGTGCAGGCCGTCAGCTCTGTCAGATCCCATTGGTCCGGCCCCTCTGTCACTCACACCCATTGGTGATTAGGTGCATTACAAATTATCAAGCAGGGGCTGTGATTTCTGCACCAGCTCTGGGTGTTCAAAGATAAGTGTGCGTTTGTATGCACAACTTCACTTGAGCTACTGACATGTTTATGACAAATTACATTTAAAACAAGAGCTTTAGCTTGTGTGGACTCTTAGATCGTCTTTGAGGAGCCAGATAAGTAGATTTTTTTCTCTTACGTAATCTTTAACATCAGCTGGGAGAGGGATGGTTTGTCAGGAGGGATGATCTGGGACTTCAAATACATGTTTTTTTAAATGTAACCAAACCACGATCACTAAGTGATTTTGTTGCCTAAAGACTGGACTCTGGATGCAAACCGTGGCCTCCAGTGTGACAGTCATGCGTGTTGTATGCCCACCATTGACCCCAACCATTTCCTTCGGGGTCCGCTACTGTTAATGAAGGTAGCACTACAAAAAACACCAAAAACAAAAACATATTTCCAATTAAAATACATTAGGTTGAAAATTGTGCTTTGGTCGCTAAAAAGTAGAAACTCATGAACTGCTGTCGGAGTGCACTATAGAGTGCACTATAGAGAGTATAGAGATGAGTGACAGTTAAAAGGGAAGTCATGAATAAATGAACAGAGAAACATAATAAAAATAGCCTCTATATAGGGGTCACTGAATGGTTTGATGAGTATGGAAATGATGTGATCTATATCGTCTCCACAGTCACCAAGTCTCAACCGATTTGAATAGAGTGACGTGTTGGATAATGCAGTCTTTCCCAACCAGTGTGCCATGAGAAATCATCAGGTGTGCTGTGGAAGATTATCCAGTTTCACCTTGGTAGTCTAAGCAAGTGGCGTGTAGTGACAGGCAGAACAACTACATGCTCTTCCACTGGAGGCAGTATCGTGCTAAATACGAAAGTACGTAGTCATGCAGCGAGTGAGACAACACCACAGGTAATAGCGATGGATAAATATTTGAAAAGAAAAAGTAGTCAATCTGACCATGGTCCTGGAGAAAATTCCAACCCAGATGAAGGTCCTGTGAGTAGTGGTCAGAAGAAAGCAAAAAAGGTGAGCTCAAGACAATACAATGAAAGTTATCTTGCCTTTTGACTCACTTATGCTGGGGAAAATATACTTTTTGTGACATTTTTGTTTGGTGGTGTGCCTTGTGATTTTTCTAATGTAAAATATGTGCTGTGGCTCAAAAAGGTTGGGAAACACTGGGATAATGCACTCTAGCACCATCATCAAAACACGAAATGAGGAATCATTTGGACAAATGGTCTTTACAAACTTGTAGGAGGCTGTATTTCTGCATTATGAGACAATTTCTGTCCAGAAGAAACAGTCCACAAACAAAGCACCTGGAGAATCTACTTTTAAGAAGCTTGACATGTTTTTCTGCTAGAAGTCTACAGAGAAGATTAAGTTCAAAATGGCACAGTCAGTCACAGAAAAAGCTTTTTTGTTTGTTTGTTTGTTTTTGCTTTATTCACTCTATCCACTCAGTTATGCTCCAATCAAGTGTTACCTTTTTGCTTTCCATAAATTCAAGGTTAACATTGGCATTGCATTAAAGACTAATGTCTAGTTTGGATGTCAGAAGCTGCAGTATAAGGGTAGATAGAAGAATTTAGTGATCTAATTGCGGGTAATCGGTTAAATTATATTCATAATAAATCTTCAAGGGTAAATAGGATGCTGTGGTATCCCAGACTCACAGGTACTCTCAGGAACCACATCTGTATTCACATACACCACCTTCTATCTACTCCAAGGCTTAGAACGTGCTCATGATCATTTTACCACTTATTTTAAAACTTACTCCTGACACTTGCCCTGAAAATGACATTTTCTTCTTGGAAATGGGATTTCCTGATGAGACATGCAGAAAGAGGGAGATAAGACCTCATATAGACAAATGGAGAGGGGCTTTCTCTTGTGGGTTTCTCTGAGAAGCTGTCAGAGAAGGGGATCCTGGGAAGAGGAGGAGGAGGAGGAGGAGAAGATCCCTCCTGTCCCTCCAGGCTACAGAGGGATGAAGGATGGAGAGATGGAGAGACGAAGAGATGTGTAGTTTGGTTAGAAGATGATTATGTCAGGGCAGTAGAGGCTGAGGAAGAGCCTTGACTAATTATAGTCATCTATTACAGACACAATTAAAACCTGGCTAATTTACTGCAGCCCGATGCTCGCACACCCAGCTGATTTATACCAGCGCTCAATGACACCCGGAGGACACACTCACACACACAAATGCACAGACTTGCATGAACACAGAAGGGACGATATGCTCAAAGACACACACACACACACACACACACGCACATATGTTTCATCTATTCCTTTCTTTTGCTGACTGTATTTTCAAATATTCCATATTAACATTATGTCTAACTGTGTAACAGCACAGAGACAAAGAAAACTTAGTGGTCCACCTCTGAGGATGACAGTGTTATATATAGACTATTTTCATTTCAATTAATGGAGAAATTAAATAATTTCAATGGGAATTAGCCCAATCAGTGGGGGCAAAGTAAATCTTTGATGTGACTTTGTGTCACTGGCCAGTCACTGTCTTGACAGTGCTAACCATCGAGGGAATGGAGAACCCAGTGTGGAGGAAGATATCAGAAGTCCCTTTTATAGAGCCCTTTCAAGGCAGGAATGTTGTGCTGTTATTCCACTTCGTCATTGTGTGTAAAAGGTATAAACGTGTGTAAAAAGGGGGAGCTCACATGGTGGGATGAACACCGCTGCTGTTGTGTTACACATTATGCCTGTGATTTCGAGAAGGGTCACATGCTGTCACATATAACATCAGACACCAGGGTGTCATTATGCTGTTTGAAAGAGGCTATAGCACCATTCATGTTTATTTCACCTCCTGTGTCAGAATGTAAACTACTCCACAAAAGAGGAATGGTTTGTAGATAGCAATGAGACAGGACTTGATGGTACAAATGTGCCTTCTGAATAAACTGCATGAACTTACTGTCCAGTCAGCAACCAAAGTTTTTACATCTCTCTGAGGCCACCTGACTTTATATTTACACTATTTATATTGTTACACTTCCATCATACAAACAAACGTGCACACACACATACTTACAAGCAAATACAAATATTTTATTCTACCATTCTCTCTGCCATGTGTTTATACAGTGAGGTGCGTGCTAGTGAGCACTGTATCTCTTGGTCCCAGCAGTGTGACCTGTGCGTAATTGTTGTCACTTTGTGTCAACCACCTCTCATATATACAGTGTACAGGGGACAGACCAAGACACAAGGGAAGGGAGAGAGAGAGAGAGAGAAGAGAGGGGGAGGCAAAAAGAGATATTGAAAGAAGGAAGGAAAAGAAAGAGTGGGGAAAAAAAAGAGAGCAATATGTCAGCAATTTTCTTAGTCCTCCAATAGGTTGTCAAGGTGTTTGGTTGCTGCGGCAACCAGACTCCGCCTCCTGGCGGGATAGGCCATGCCTGTCTGCCTTTGCTCCTCCCCCAAATTTATCAATCAAGGCAAAATCCTGACAGGAGACCCACCCATGTGGGTGTCTCAGCCAATAGAAATCCCCCCCCCCCTTGCTCTCTTTCTCTCTCTCTCTCTCTCTCTCTCTCTCTTTCTCTCCACAGCCCTCAGGTGATGCAGCACTTTAAGGGTTAAGTCGGCAGCGTGCTGGATCTCTGCAGAGGTGACAGATGCTTCCTATCCCACCCAGCACCACAGGGGAACCGGAGACACTCAGCATACCAATGAGCCACCGTCTGACACACACACACACACACACACACACACACACACACACAGGCATAAATATGCATATGTGAATGCACAGAGATCACAAATGTACCCAAAAACACACACCAAGTCCCACACATGCTCAGATGCATACTCTGTGTACCTGCTGGGGTATATAAAAGATGTCATATTTATGATAAACATCTGTATGCACATCATTTGAACATCTTCCCACTTTCTACGACCCAGCGTTAAAAACAAATAGATGCGCATGGCTTCCTTTCCAGTGGGAGTCAGGCAGATGTGATCCTTTGTCTCAACACATGACCTGCTACAGAGGGCCACTGCACACAGCCATGCAGTAGCAGGCGCACACACTCGCGTAAAATGCACACACGCATGCAGATACATTCAAACATATGGTGCAAACACAGTACATGCACACAAGCAGACACATACACGCGCTATAAAAGTGACAGCTGTCGTTATGATGGAGCACTCAGAGAAGGGGAAGTGAAGGCTTAGCCACCGCGCAACATGGTGTCGAGAAGACCTGCTATTCATTTTCAGCTTAATATGTTCCAGCCCATTGGAAAAACATTGCAGCATATAATGTAAGCAATTTCATATGCGCACACCAGTCCTCACAGCTTTCTATCTGAAGCGCCCGGCAAAATGAAGAGACCAGATTTAGCTGATGGTTGGCTGACTTCAAAAATAACACACAGCCTGTGAGTGTGTGTGAGGAGATGTCTGCTTGGTTTTGTGTGTGAAAAGCATTTGCATTCGAGTTTGTATGGCTATGTGCATGTGTGTGTATGTGTGTGTGTGTGTGTCTGTATCTGGAGATATATATATATATATGTGTGTGTGTGTTAATTAATCCAGTCCCATCCACGTCTCTGTTATGCATCTCTGCACATTTACTCTCCATTGCAGCCTCACTTGATTGTGGTGTTTATCCACCAAGGCAGCACAGATGATCAGCAAAGTGACACTGGATGAATGTCTCTACCATCACACATGCAAATATGTATAAACGTGCAACACACACACACACACACACTCACACACTCATCTCCAGCGTTGCCATTTGAGAGCCCAAAGTAGTCATTCTCTCTTTGAAAACAAAACATTACACATGCACACGCTGGCATGTGATGAATAAAATTCTCTGACAAAAATGCTCATACACACCCTTGCACGCATACACACACACACACACACACATACACAAACAAGCACAGTGAGCCCCAGCCGGTCCCCTAGCATCTTTATATGGGTAAATAAATGGTGTGCTTGGCAGTGGGTAAATGCATGTGCTCTCAGCCTGCGGGCCCAGATGGCAGCCCAGTCGTTTGCTTTACCTTGTTTTGTTTAATTACTACAATCAACTCTCTATTTCTTCAATTAATCACCACCAACCTGTTCCATTAGTCTCTCTCTCTCTCTCCCTTGTTCATACAAATCACAAAGGCTACACAGCTATATTCACATATTAAATATAGAAAAATGGCAAATACACAGAGAGACATAGACATGTTAATATTAACCACAAGGAGGGTGTTCATGTAAATGCCACACACACACACACACACACAGAGCACATGCAGCTGTGGCCCCTGTCAAGTTATTAGCATTTTAAATGATTAAACTTTATATGAACCTTATGATGAAGGGAGAAAAAAGGGAGAGAAAACAAGCAGCAGGCTGTGGCACACAGTGATGGGATGGAGAGATGGAGTAGGGGGAGGAGTGGAGCATCGAGGCAGCGTGGAGGTGGCTGACAGCAGCCGGGCACGCGAGAATAACGGGGCGGAAAGCACTTCATTACGTCCTTTTATTCCGTTATAATCACCGCGCGGCCATCACTCCTCGGCGACACCGGGGCCCAGGCACTGACACGAGGATTGATGCACCGGAAACGCGGGGCTCCTGCAAAACAATAAACAACACCATTAACCAACGTGGCCCCGTCGACGCAGTAAACAGTTCATATTAATTATGATCTGCCCGAAGCGCGCCTCCACGTTGCATTTAATCCGCCCTAATATGACGACAGCCAAGAAGATTGTCAATTATAGTTTTATGTGTAGATGATCACGGATGCAGGTCTTGCAGCTTGTAATAGAATTAGATAGAATCAATTTGAAACACAAAGCGAGACAGAGATGAATTGTTGTACAAGCAGGCCCAAGTAATTTTATCATCAACCCAACGAGGTACATTTACTCCAAGTAAACACTTTATACACACTTTAGAAATTGGCTTCGCTCAAGTAGAGCACATTTGTGAGCGTTTTACACAGGACCCCAGCGTGCGACTGTGTTGTCGGTGAGAAGGTATATGAGAAATCACCGATGCATTCCTAATAAAACAGGTCTAATCACAGTTTTATCCAGGCTATCAAAACATTACGCTTTTAATTTAGTGCGGAGGCTCTCTAAATGTGATCTCAGGGTCTCTGTGTTAACGCCGAGGTAAGATTTCAGAACACCAAATGTGACATTATGGCACAATTACTGCGTAGTGGGAACATGTTCACAAACACACACCATCCTGCGTCCCAGTCATGGCAGCCACTGTTTGTCTTCTACTGCCATCTACAGGTCAATGAGCGGTACTTCCACTTTGGAAACGCTGAAAAATCCGTGTCATCTTTTCCCTTCGACCCGATTGAGTTTGTTATCTTCGGGCAGATACAGACCATTATCTTACCACAGTACCTTTGACCTTTTTTTTTCTTTCTTTCTTTTAGTCATTTCATATCATGACCATATATGAACCTGCACCCGTATCGTATTTAACCTTATTATCCATTATCCATTGCCTTGTCAGATATTTTGTTTTGATTATTGATTGTAACTTTTTTTGAAATTTATTTTTTTACATTTTGATGTTTTTCATGTATAGCCTATCTTTCTGTTTTATTCATCTGTGCTTTGTCCTCTATATTTTTCAATAGCTGTTTTTCACAGCAGACATTTTGACATGTCGTGTCTTCCCTGCTGTGACAAGTCAGTGTATGCTGTGAAAAAGGTCTATTGTGAAGTGCTGCATGCTTATTTTCCCTGATACTATTCTTTACTATAACAGTAAGGAGAAAAAGAAAGGGAAGAGATGAGTGCCTCTATCAATGTCATCATCATTAATCATCATAACCTTCACTATTCATTACTAGTAAAGATGGTTTCCTGTGAGTTTCATATTGTTTGAATATTCCACTTATTGTACACTGTTCTGGGCTTACGTGTTAATGTAAGATGAAAACACTGTACATCATGTGACCTATCAATCAGACAGCGTGAGTTCTTAATATAAACAGAATGCAAAAGGCATTATACAGCATTCATCTTTACCAACCCTTGAAATCAGAGATTCCTACAATGTGTTGATATTAATCAAGCTTCAGTTATACATTTTGACACAGGGAAAAAAAAGTACTTTGGATGTAAACTGTCCATGACAGTATTTTCATTCCTGCACTGAGCGGAAAAAGCATCTGTAAACAGGAATCATCAACATGCATCTATCCCAACATCATTTTGTATCAAAAAAGAGTTTTACACTGAGGAGTCATGACCGCAAACATGATAAAAGAGGTTTGGGAAGTTTCTGCTGAAAAGCTAAAATAAAGTCAGACATTTTTCTGTAATGATTTACAAGCCGTCCTCCCCACCAGGCTCTGGGCAAAGTTACTTTCTGTGTCCTGTGCGCACTTTGACCTCATTGAAGAAGCAATATTCACAGAAATTATAGGCAAAGGATTGACCTGCTCAGACCCCTGTATGTAAATTTTCAAAACCATAAAGAGTTGGAAATCCATTAAAATGGAATGTAAAAGATAACATGTGACCATTAAAGAGCATTAAAACTGTAGCTCGTGTTTACACAGGACTCCCCAAAGACTGCTCCCTGCTTACATAACCTTCATTACGGCACGGTGATATCAGGATGAAACAATGCAATGATTTTTGTGTTGCTCTATCTTCAAAGAGATTGAGTTTGTTCTCAGATGGATTGAATAACTGGGGGGGATCTTTTGTTTGCTTGCATCATAAACAAACTGTAAAATGATCCGGCGCAAAGATGCATCTCTGGCCATCTGGGAAACACTATCCCTCACACTATTAACAAGATATGTAAATATTGTGATGTAGGAAACTGCTGAGAAAGCTCATGTCAAACATTTTTGAGCAGGATGAGATGTGGATGACAGTTTAGATTATGAGCTGTTGGTTTTTTCCTCCCTTGTTCTCTGTCCCCTGAAATATTCAATCTTCTAACTTCCATTTTGATTTAATGTCTGAAACCGTTTTATGCGGCCTTAACAGCGGAAAATTAGAGATTATTGTTCATTTGTTCAATATAATGTGAAATACTACCACAGAATAAACTGTAACAGCCCACCTCTTATCACATTAAGTAGACAGTAACACAGTCTCTGGCCAACATTACTTCGTTGAGCTCAGTCCAACATAATGTGGCCTTGGCCTACATGTGCAACCCCTGGTAATGGGCAGCATAACCCCCACCATTTCTCCATCTCTGCTTTCTTCTTTCTCTCCTTCTCTCTCTTACACACGCACACACACACACATACACACTTAAAACCTTTTGCCTTTAGCCCCGTTAAACTCAGGATATGAGTCCTGAGTGAGAGCAATAAAACCAGTCCAATAAAATGGCCCTCTGTTTCTCCTTCCCCTGCAGCTCCTTCTGTTCTGTATGTACATGTAATGTATGTACAGTGCATACTGAATGTACCTGAATCTATCTATCTATCTCTCTTGTATAAGGTATTTTCTATTGACCATTGCTTCTTCTACATTTACTGATTTAATCCTATGGTTTGAATGTTAGATGGAATAAACAATCGCCCTTTCACACACTCACTTACACACAGAAATTCCGGCTGAAGCTTTACCATGAGATGTACAGTGAAAGTGCAGGCAGAGGGTTTCACTGCTTTGCTAAATGATGCCTCAGCAGGACACACGGCTGCTTCTAAGATCAAACCTCACTCCCTACAGATAGATAGACAACAGTCTGTTCTATGTACAAAAATGTATACACTCAATATTGGCTACTGCATATTTTACAACAAGTACTTGCAGGTATATAATAAGAATATTGACCTGTTTTATGATGATATTGAGATTTTAAAGTTAAGTCTACAGGACTTTGTCAAAGAGAACATACTCCCAGCACCAACATCTGACGGCGTCATTCCGTTTTTACGTCGGTAGATGGCAGACTTGAATGAGTAATTTTTGCAGGACTGGCGGAGCGCGCCTGGAGCTCCAGGGAGCGGCGCAGCCGCCGCCTGCCTGCTTGCTTGCCTGTCTGCCTGCCTGCCCTGCCTGCTTGGATATTCCGCTTCCGTGCGTCGTCTCGCCGCCGTGCCGTGCCCGGGTGAAGAGTTCACGGTGCGGGCTCGTCGGCGGATGATGCGGGGCCCCATGTCAGAGTCTAATCTCATTTTGCAGCGCGGTGAGAGCCACATGTTACATTACTGGAATCAGCGAGGAGACCCAAAGAAAGCATGCCAATAAACAAAAGTAACGGGCAGTCTCTCATTTATAACTATTAGGAACACTTAACCTTATGGTAAGGTTATGGTTACATATAAATCCACTGGCCATTTACTGCGACGTTTTATTGAGAGGCTAGATACTGAATCATCGATATTAGATTTTTAAAATAACAGATATTTTATTGAGCCTATTTGCATCTTTTACTGTCCACTGCAACTTTATGATAAATAGACCTACTCAGCTCTCATGTTGCACACAAACACACACTTGTACACACACACACACGTAGTCAAATGCACTGACTTATTCTGCTGTTAATGACACTGTTGATCAGACTGTCCTTAAAAACTCACTCTGCACTCTGCAGCATTCACCGCACCTGTTCTCCATTCCTTTCCAACGAAAAAAGCTGGATTCTATGTCCATAACACACACACACACACACACAGCCACAATTGTCCCACAGTGTCAGATCCAAACATGCTTTGCTGTGTCCTTCAGTGTATAGATGCACTTGAATGATAATGGCCAGTAGGGAGCACTCTGTGTAATCATAATGACCTATCTCCTGTGAGTTATATCAGAATTTGTCCATATGAATCATGTTTGTGCATCATATACATACATTTAGGATGATAAAGTCTACTCTTTGTGCTGCATTAGAGGTGTTTTGTGGTATTCGTTGTTGTGCAGTGGAAAGAGGCAAAATTGCTCCAGATAAGGGAGTAGCTTTGGTCATTGTTTCTGTAATTTGTTACTATGCACGAAAACAAGCTATAGCCTATTTTGGTTGTATTGTCAGATAAATATCTCTGTTTTTGATGCAATATGTTTTGACAGAGACTGACAAACCATTATGCAACAAACTGAGGGATTAGTACGAAAGGTTACTGGTAGACAAAAGAAAATATTAGCATTCTTTAAAAAATATTTAGGATAAAATCCAAAAGACTAAAGTGCTTCAAATGGTTAGATGTTACTAATCTTACAGTAACAGGTTTAGTTTTGTGAATATTAATCTCTAGTTAGATTTAAATAATATTGTTTTCAATAAGGCAAAGAAAATATTAGCACACTATGAATTCAAACACAAAAAAATGCCGTTTCTTTCCCCTTAAACCCTTGATAAATTCTTCCACCATCAAATCTGATGCTTTGCCTTTACATGTAAATCCTCCACTAATAAGAACAAAACCTCTTTTTACTCATTAAATATGAAGTCCTCACAAGTTCCTCATCCTACAGCAACAACAGATTATGCTCATTTTGTAATCACAGTAGCTGAGGTTTTGCAGAGAGAGAAGTCAGAGGTTCCTCTTATCTAGTGTGAGTTTCCACCGTTCCACATTTTCTCCAGTAGTTGGCAGCAGAGGACTAAAGCTGTGAGTCATGGCTTTGTCCCAAAACTCACTCATAACCTCCTCTGCTGCCATCACCGCCTGCATCTTCATCTCCTTTGGCACGTTTTATGTGCTGCTAAGTTGCATATATTGTCCATGCAGCTCATTTATTTGAGATAATGTGTAACATATTATTCTGAGAAATGAATGTGATGTTGCGTTAACACTTCAGCAACTGAACATAAGGAAAAATATTGTATGGAATGTAGTGATAGCAGAAACAGAGGCACCACTATGTAAGATATATGAAACCATCGACATATTGTTTAATTCCTTGTTTTTTGTACTGTAATGGGCTTATGCTCTCTGTCTCACACACACACACACACAGACACACAAAGGAAGAGACAGACAGACACTAAAGGCTGTGCTGTATGTGTCACCAGTCTGACCCAGACTGCACTTCCTGCTCACCAGACAACTATCGCCCTATAGTGACACACACGCACACACTCAACACGCACTCGCGCCCACTGGCAAGAGAGCCGACACCAGATGGAGGTGCTGACATAGACAGAGCTGATAACGGGGTTACCCTCATCATTCCCACTTACACCCTGACGACTGTGGGCCTCACACACACACATACACAAGTAAGTGTGTTATCTGCGGTCATCGCCCCTGCTCGCGTCACACTCCTGTCCCCTTATCAGCACCTCTTTGCCCTGAGCTGTAATGCCCGTCCTCCTGAGAGAGACACAGAGACAGTGAGACAGAGGGAGTGTGTGTGTGGGTGTGAGTGTCCATACAGTATGTGTTTGTGTAGGAAAAAAAGGCGGAGATGTGTGGTTGCCTAGAGGAGGGATGGAGGTGGGAAGTGTGAAAAGATAGTGTGGGTGCAGAGGGCAGCAGACAGACACCCAGCCTGGAAAGAGAGACGCCGTGAGAGAGGACGGCGGGGCGAAACGGCAGAGGATGTGTGGTCTGATTGCCGAGGTGAAAGTGTTGCCAGCCAGATGTGCTGCACCTCTGTATCTCCCCCTCGCTTCTCCCGTCGCCGGCTCTAATTCTGTCTCTCTGCGGCAGTCTGTACTTGGTCTTTTCTCGTAACTTTGACTCCTGGCCCTTTGCTGGGCTCTGTATCCTTCCTGCTGCAGGGCCCCCCTCATTCCTTCGTTACCCTCCCACAGCCGTTTGCACTCATCTGTCCGTCCTGTCTCTGTTCTCATTCCATCCCAGACTTTACAGTTAAAGACATGGAGAGTAAGACATTAGGGAGTAGAGCATCAGTACTGTTTTTTTGGCTCAGATTACAAGTTGCTTGAGCATGTTCTGTGCACATCTTTGTCTTTCTTTTTTCCACCTCTCCCTCCTCTTAGAGTCTGTCTGACTCACC
>NW_026116922.1:0-15631 GCF_001640805.2 Lates calcarifer
CACCAGTCCTCACAGCTTTCTATCTGAAGCGCCCGGCAAAATGAAGAGACCAGATTTAGCTGATGGTTGGCTGACTTCAAAAATAACACACAGCCTGTGAGTGTGTGTGAGGAGATGTCTGCTTGGTTTTGTGTGTGAAAAGCATTTGCATTCGAGTTTGTATGGCTATGTGCATGTGTGTGTATGTGTGTGTGTGTGTGTCTGTATCTGGAGATATATATATATATATGTGTGTGTGTTAATTAATCCAGTCCCATCCACGTCTCTGTTATGCATCCTGCACATTTACTCTCCATTGCAGCCTCACTTGATTGTGGTGTTTATCCACCAAGGCAGCACAGATGATCAGCAAAGTGACACTGGATGAATGTCTCTACCATCACACATGCAAATATGTATAAACGTGCAACACACACACACACACACACTCACACACTCATCTCCAGCGTTGCCATTGAGAGCCCAAAGTAGTCATTCTCTCTTTGAAAACAAAACATTACACATGCACACGCTGGCATGTGATGAATAAAATTCTCTGACAAAAATGCTCATACACACCCTTGCACGCATACACACACACACACACACACATACACAAACAAGCACAGTGAGCCCAGCCGGTCCCCTAGCATCTTTATATGGGTAAATAAATGGTGTCTTGGCAGTGGGTAAATGCATGTGCTCTCAGCCTGCGGGCCCAGATGGCAGCCCAGTCGTTTGCTTTACCTTGTTTTGTTTAATTACTACAATCAACTCTCTATTTCTTCAATTAATCACCACCAACCTGTTCCATTAGTCTCTCTCTCTCTCTCCCCTTGTTCATACAAATCACAAAGGCTACACAGCTATATTCACATATTAAATATAGAAAAATGGCAAATACACAGAGAGACATAGACATGTTAATATTAACCACAAGGAGGGTGTTCATGTAAATGCCACACACACACACACACACACAGAGCACATGCAGCTGTGGCCCCTGTCAAGTTATTAGCATTTTAAATGATTAAACTTTATATGAACCTTATGATGAAGGGAGAAAAAAGGGAGAGAAAACAAGCAGCAGGCTGTGGCACACAGTGATGGGATGGAGAGATGGAGTAGGGGGAGGAGTGGAGCATCGAGGCAGCGTGGAGGTGGCTGACAGCAGCCGGGCACGCGAGAATAACGGGGCGGAAAGCACTTCATTACGTCCTTTTATTCCGTTATAATCACCGCGCGGCCATCACTCCTCGGCGACACCGGGGCCCAGGCACTGACACGAGGATTGATGCACCGGAAACGCGGGGCTCCTGCAAAACAATAAACAACACCATTAACCAACGTGGCCCGTCGACGCAGTAAACAGTTCATATTAATTATGATCTGCCCGAAGCGCGCCTCCACGTTGCATTTAATCCGCCCTAATATGACGACAGCCAAGAAGATTGTCAATTATAGTTTTATGTGTAGATGATCACGGATGCAGGTCTTGCAGCTTGTAATAGAATTAGATAGAATCAATTTGAAACACAAGCGAGACAGAGATGAATTGTTGTACAAGGCAGGCCCAAGTAATTTTATCATCAACCCAACCGAGGTACATTTACTCCAAGTAAACACTTTATACACACTTTAGAAATTGGCTTCGCTCAAGTAGAGCACATTTGTGAGCGTTTTACACAGGACCCCAGCGTGCGACTGTGTTGTCGGTGAGAAGGTATATGAGAAATCACCGATGCATTCCTAATAAAAACAGGTCTAATCACAGTTTTATCCAGGCTATCAAAACATTACGCTTTTAATTTAGTGCGGAGGCTCTCTAAATGTGATACTCAGGGTCTCTGTGTTAACGCCGAGGTAAGATTTTCAGAACACCAAATGTGACATTATGGCAACAATTACTGCGTAGTGGGAACATGTTCCACAAACACACACCATCCTGGCGTCCCAGTCATGGCAGCCACTGTTTGTCTTCTACTGCCATCTACAGGTCAATGAGCGGTACTTCCACTTTGGAAACGCTGAAAAATCCGTGTCATCTTTTCCCTTCGACCCGATTGAGTTTGTTATCTTCGGGCAGATACAGACCATTATCTTACCACAGTACCTTTGACCTTTTTTTTTTCTTTCTTTCTTTTAGTCATTTCATATCATGACCATATATGAACCTGCACCCGTATCGTATTTAACCCTTATTATCCATTATCCATTGCCTTGTCAGATATTTTGTTTTGATTATTGATTGTAACTTTTTTTGAAATTTATTTTTTACATTTTGATGTTTTTCATGTATAGCCTATCTTTCTGTTTTATTCATCTGTGCTTTGTCCTCTATATTTTTCAATAGCTGTTTTTCACAGCAGACATTTTGACATGTCGTGTCTTCCCTGCTGTGACAAGTCAGTGTATGCTGTGAAAAAGGTCTATTGTGAAGTGCTGCATGCTTATTTTCCCTGATACTATTCTTTACTATAACAGTAAGGAGAAAAAGAAAGGGAAGAGATGAGTGCCTCTATCAATGTCATCATCATTAATCATCATAACCTTCACTATTCATTACTAGTAAAGATGGTTTTCCTGTGAGTTTCATATTGTTTGAATATTCCACTTATTGTACACTGTTCTGGGCTTACGTGTTAATGTAAGATGAAAACACTGTACATCATGTGACCTATCAATCAGACAGCGTGAGTTCTTAATATAAACAGAATGCAAAAGGCATTATACAGCATTCATCTTTACCAACCCTTGAAATCAGAGATTCCTACAATGTGTTGATATTAATCAAGCTTCAGTTATACATTTTGACACAGGGAAAAAAAAGTACTTTGGATGTAAACTGTCCATGACAGTATTTTCATTCCTGCACTGAGCGGAAAAAGCATCTGTAAACAGGAATCATCAACATGCATCTATCCCAACATCATTTTGTATCAAAAAAGAGTTTTACACTGAGGAGTCATGACCGCAAACATGATAAAAGAGGTTTGGGAAGTTTCTGCTGAAAAGCTAAAATAAAGTCAGACATTTTTCTGTAATGATTTACAAGCCGTCCTCCCACCAGGCTCTGGGCAAAGTTACTTTCTGTGTCCTGTGCGCACTTTGACCTCATTGAAGAAGCAATATTCACAGAAATTATAGGCAAAGGATTGACCTGCTCAGACCCCTGTATGTAAATTTTCAAAACCATAAAGAGTTGGAAATCCATTAAAATGGAATGTAAAAGATAACATGTGACCATTAAAGAGCATTAAAACTGTAGCTCGTGTTTACACAGGACTCCCCAAAGACTGCTCCCTGCTTACATAACCTTCATTACGGCACGGTGATATCAGGATGAAACAATGCAATGATTTTTGTGTTGCTCTATCTTCAAAGAGATTGAGTTTGTTCTCAGATGGATTGAATAACTGGGGGGGATCTTTTGTTTGCTTGCATCATAAACAAACTGTAAAATGATCCGGCGCAAAGATGCATCTCTGGCCATCTGGGAAACACTATCCCTCACACTATTAACAAGATATGTAAATATTGTGATGTAGGAAACTGCTGAGAAAGCTCATGTCAAACATTTTTTGAGCAGGATGAGATGTGGATGACAGTTTAGATTATGAGCTGTTGGTTTTTCCTCCCTTGTTCTCTGTCCCCTGAAATATTCAATCTTCTAACTTCCATTTTGATTTAATGTCTGAAACCGTTTTATGCGGCCTTAACAGCGGAAAATTAGAGATTATTGTTCATTTGTTCAATATAATGTGAAATACTACCACAGAATAAACTGTAACAGCCCACCTCTTATCACATTAAGTAGACAGTAACACAGTCTCTGGCCAACATTACTTCGTTGAGCTCAGTCCAACATAATGTGGCCTTGGCCTACATGTGCAACCCCTGGTAATGGGCAGCATAACCCCCACCATTTCTCCATCTCTGCTTTCTTCTTTCTCTCCTTCTCTCTCTTACACACGCACACACACACACATACACACTTAAAACCTTTTGCCTTTAGCCCCGTTAAACTCAGGATATGAGTCCTGAGTGAGAGCAATAAAACCAGTCCAATAAAATGGCCCTCTGTTTCTCCTTCCCCTGCAGCTCCTTCTGTTCTGTATGTACATGTAATGTATGTACAGTGCATACTGAATGTACCTGAATCTATCTATCTATCTCTCTTGTATAAGGTATTTTCTATTGACCATTGCTTCTTCTACATTTACTGATTTAATCCTATGGTTTGAATGTTAGATGGAATAAACAATCGCCCTTTCACACACTCACTTACACACAGAAATTCCGGCTGAAGCTTTTACCATGAGATGTACAGTGAAAGTGCAGGCAGAGGGTTTCACTGCTTTGCTAAATGATGCCTCAGCAGGACACACGGCTGCTTCTAAGATCAAACCTCACTCCCTACAGATAGATAGACAACAGTCTGTTCTATGTACAAAAATGTATACACTCAATATTGGCTACTGCATATTTACAACAAGTACTTGCAGGTATATAATAAGAATATTGACCTGTTTTATGATGATATTGAGATTTTAAAGTTAAGTCTACAGGACTTTGTCAAAGAGAACATACTCCCAGCACCAACATCTGACGGCGTCATTCCGTTTTTACGTCGGTAGATGGCAGACTTGAATGAGTAATTTTTGCAGGACTGGCGGAGCGCGCCTGGAGCTCCAGGGAGCGCGCAGCCGCCGCCTGCCTGCTTGCTTGCCTGTCTGCCTGCCTGCCCTGCCTGCTTGGATATTCCGCTTCCGTGCGTCGTCTCGCCGCCGTGCCGTGCCCGGGTGAAGAGTTCACGGTGCGGGCTCGTCGGCGGATGATGCGGGGCCCCATGTCAGAGTCTAATCTCATTTTGCAGCGCGGTGAGAGCCACATGTTACATTACTGGAATCAGCGAGGAGACCCAAAGAAAGCATGCCAATAAACAAAAGTAACGGGCAGTCTCTCATTTATAACTATTAGGAACACTTAACCTTATGGTAAGGTTATGGTTACATATAAATCCACTGGCCATTTACTGCGACGTTTTATTGAGAGGCTAGATACTGAATCATCGATATTAGATTTTTAAAATAACAGATATTTTATTGAGCCTATTTGCATCTTTTACTGTCCACTGCAACTTATGATGAAATAGACCTACTCAGCTCTCATGGTTGCACACAAACACACACTTGTACACACACACACACGTAGTCAAATGCACTGACTTATTCTGCTGTTAATGACACTGTTGATCAGACTGTCCTTAAAAACTCACTCTGCACTCTGCAGCATTCACCGCACCTGTTCTCCATTCCTTTCCAACGAAAAAAGCTGGATTCTATGTCCATAACACACACACAACACACACACAGCCCACAAATTGTCCCACAGTGTCAGATCCAAACATGCTTTGCTGTGTCCTTCAGTGTATAGATGCACTTGAATGATAATGGCCAGTAGGGAGCACTCTGTGTAATCATAATGACCTATCTCCTGTGAGTTATATCAGAATTTGTCCATATGAATCATGTTTGTGCATCATATACATACATTTAGGATGATAAAGTCTACTCTTTGTGCTGCATTAGAGGTGTTTTGTGGTATTCGTTGTTGTGCAGTGGAAAGAGGCAAAATTGCTCCAGATAAGGGAGTAGCTTTGGTCATTGTTTCTGTAATTTGTTACTATGCACGAAAACAAGCTATAGCCTATTTTGGTTGTATTGTCAGATAAATATCTCTGTTTTTGATGCAATATGTTTTGACAGAGACTGACAAACCATTATGCAACAAACTGAGGGATTAGTACGAAAGGTTACTGGTAGACAAAAGAAAATATTAGCATTCTTTAAAAAATATTTAGGATAAAATCCAAAAGACTAAAGTGCTTCAAATGGTTAGATGTTACTAATCTTACAGTAACAGGTTTAGTTTTGTGAATATTAATCTCTAGTTAGATTTAAATAATATTGTTTTCAATAAGGCAAAGAAAATATTAGCACACTATGAATTCAAACACAAAAAAATGCCGTTTCTTTCCCCTTAAACCCTTGATAAATTCTTCCACCATCAAATCTGATGCTTTGCCTTTACATGTAAATCCTCCACTAATAAGAACAAAACCTCTTTTTACTCATTAAATATGAAGTCCTCACAAGTTCCTCATCCTACAGCAACAACAGATTATGCTCATTTTGTAATCACAGTAGCTGAGGTTTTGCAGAGAGAGAAGTCAGAGGTTCCTCTTATCTAGTGTGAGTTTCCACCGTTCCACATTTTCTCCAGTAGTTGGCAGCAGAGGACTAAAGCTGTGAGTCATGGCTTTGTCCCAAAACTCACTCATAACCTCCTCTGCTGCCATCACCGCCTGCATCTTCATCTCCTTTGGCACGTTTTATGTGCTGCTAAGTTGCATATATTGTCCATGCAGCTCATTTATTTGAGATAATGTGTAACATATTATTCTGAGAAATGAATGTGATGTTGCGTTAACACTTCAGCGACTGAACATAAGGAAAAATATTGTATGGAATGTAGTGATAGCAGAAACAGAGGCACCACTATGTAAGATATATGAAACCATCGACATATTGTTTAATTCCTTGTTTTTTGTACTGTAATGGGCTTATGCTCTCTGTCTCACACACACACACACAGACACACAAAGGAAGAGACAGACAGACACTAAAGGCTGTGCTGTATGTGTCACCAGTCTGACCCAGACTGCACTTCCTGCTCACCAGACAACTATCGCCCTATAGTGACACACACGCACACACTCAACACGCACTCGCGCCCACTGGCAAGAGAGCCGACACCAGATGGAGGTGCTGACATAGACAGAGCTGATAACGGGGTTACCCTCATCATTCCCACTTACACCCTGACGACTGTGGGCCTCACACACACACATACACAAGTAAGTGTGTTATCTGCGGTCATCGGCCCCTGCTCGCGTCACACTCCTGTCCCCTTATCAGCACCTCTTTGCCCTGAGCTGTAATGCCCGTCCTCCTGAGAGAGACACAGAGACAGTGAGACAGAGGGAGTGTGTGTGTGGGTGTGAGTGTCCATACAGTATGTGTTTGTGTAGGAAAAAAAGGCGGAGATGTGTGGTTGCCTAGAGGAGGGATGGAGGTGGGAAGTGTGAAAAGATAGTGTGGGTGCAGAGGGCAGCAGACAGACACCCAGCCTGGAAAGAGAGACGCCGTGAGAGAGGACGGCGGGGCGAAACGGCAGAGGATGTGTGGTCTGATTGCCGAGGTGAAAGTGTTGCCAGCCAGATGTGCTGCACCTCTGTATCTCCCCCTCGCTTCTCCCGTCGCCGTGCTCTAATTCTGTCTCTCTGCGGCAGTCTGTACTTGGGTCTTTTCTCGCTAACTTTGACTCCTGGCCCTTTGCTGGGCTCTGTATCCTTCCTGCTGCAGGGCCCCCCTCATTCCTTCGTTACCCTCCCACAGCCGTTTGCACTCATCTGTCCGTCCTGTCTCTGTTCTCATTCCATCCCAGACTTTACAGTTAAAGACATGGAGAGTAAGACATTAGGGAGTAGAGCATCAGTACTGTTTTTTTGGCTCAGATTACAAGTTGCTTGAGCATGTTCTGTGCACATCTTTGTCTTTCTTTTTTCCACCTCTCCCTCCTCTTAGAGTCTGTCTGACTCACCCACCCTCCCGTCCCTCCACCTCCCGCCTCTCTCTGACCATTTAGCTCTAACAAGTGCTCTCATAGTTAATGAAATTTCCCTGTCTCTGCTCAAATTTCTGCGATTAATCTTACTGTCCCTTCTCCCACTTCTCATCCTCTCACCTCTTAATAACATCCCCTCCCCTCTTCTCCTCAGAGAAACAAGAATCTGTGCCACCTTTCCTCTCTCCTTCTCGCACCTCATCTCCTTCTCTTGCCCACTTCCTTCTCACTCCGTTTCAGCCCCCTATTTTAATTTGCTTGTGTGTAATCATATGCACAAGAGAAGAGGAGGATGAGAGACGAGGAGGAGAAGGGGGGCTCGGCCAACATTTGCCTAAGGCTCCACAGCCTGGATCGATAAGTGGTCTTAAGTTTATCTGATTTTTATCAGCGGAGCCGACAAGGGGGCAGGTCGATGGGCTGTGCCCGCGTCAAGTTGACCTTTTCAGGGACGACGGCGAGAGAGCTCCCCCTGGGACCCCCACGGTCCCCTGTCACTGTCTGACTGGCACAAGTCTGTTGGGCTCAACGACAAAGTCTGCAGAGACGTCTATATCAGCGCCCGGTGCGGCTGACAGGGCCTGGCTGTTGTATTTATAAACTGTCCTTTGGCCGTGACACTTTGCCAATGATCAGGTCCTAATTTATGCAGGCAAATCTCCTCGGTGCAAAAATGAAAGCTAATAGAGTCATTAGCCACTAATTCGAGCCGGGATACCTTGTATAAATTGGCTTACTTTGTAAAGCCCTCCCCCGATAATACCCCCCCCCCAACCTCACCACCCTCCTCTTGTCTCTCTCTCTCTTTCATCTCTCACCCGTACCATAGCATAACATCATACACACTCTGAGCACACACATTATTTTAGTGCCTAAATGGTTGATGGTGTGTGTTTGTTTAATGGTGTGTGAGGCAAGATATCTAATGTGTGTGCGCTTGTGTGCGTGTGTGTGTGGTGCAGAGCAGAAGTTGTTTCCACCTCCATGGCTGTGTTACATGAAATATACATACTCAATGTACCAGAGATGCTACACTAAAGAAGTGAGCCTGCGCCTGCATTTGTGTACAAGCGTGTGTGTCTATGTGTGTGTTGCCGCCCTGCTGTCCATGCCCAAAGCTGTTAGTGCTGATGTGTTATTGTGCCGCCTGATGGCTGATTATGACATTAAATGTTTATGAGCATTGATCAGCGATAGCCCCAAAGTGAGAGCCATTTCATATCCTCACTGGCCACTGCTTAACGGCATACTGATGGATGCACAATGATCTCCAATACGACGCAACAGGGAGACCTGCACACGCTGCATATAAACACATGCACACACAAGCACATATTCAAACACACACACACACAGGCTCATAAAAACATACAGAGATGCATAAATGCATATTCTTATAGTTACACACGCACATTAGAGGATTCATTGTAGCCATTATCTTCATTTGAAACACTTGTAACATTGTTTTATTTGAGTGACAACTATGTGGGGCAGGGCAGGGAAAATGAAAGGGACACTTGATGAAGAATAAAATTCAGCTTGTTCACAGGAAAGTGTTGGTTACACACACTTGCTGGATGAACTATGATGGGGAAGAGTTGCTTTCAAATATAACATGATTGCTCATTTAGGCTAAATTGCCACATCCTGTGTTTAACTATTTAAAAGCAGTAATTAGAGAGTTAGACTGGAGTGTTATTGGATACTACATGTTTATCATATGTTACCATATAAATAGTATGGTATCTTGTGGGAAACTTTGTTGAATGTGTTTGCACACACCTCATTATCACAATGAATAATGTCCATATTAGAGGAATCCGCACCCAATGAGGAAGTGGCGTGCCCTTTACATAGTGAGGGTGGAAAGTAAAGGGGTGGTGGATGGGTGTATGGCATGTACAACTTTCCCATCTCTCCCTAACCTTAACCATACTATTGTTGCTGTGCACAGATATAATGTTTGCAGTGGATATAAAAAAACCCTCACTGAACATATTCACATTTTGCAGATTCTTCCAATATTAATAATGATGTGCTGTGATTTTCTGGACATGGTACATTTTGAAGTGCATGTTTCAAATTGTCAGGAGGTAACTGTAACTGTAGCATTCTGTATGCGGAAATGCAAGAGCAAGATATTCAGAGGGTTTTTTTTTTTTGATGGTAATAGTGGCCAGTTGTGGAATACTGTGGCAGCGGTGGGCAGCTCCCAGGTGTGGGTATGTCTAACTGTAGGGCTGTGAAGCGGGGCATAGCTGAAAAAAGAGCATGCATGCTCAGCAAAGTTCTTCCCAGGATAAAAAGAAAAGTTGTTAAAAAAAACAAGAAGAAGACATCTGATTTTGACTTATTTCAAATGTTACAGTAAGGACAGGGCATGTGATAAAAAGATATGCAGCAAGAGAGCATGTATTTGAGTTTGCAGACATGCAGTCATAGGTGCTGTACGTCATTAGTAGACTCAGTATCCAATAGCAACAAATTTAAGGTTCGCTACCAAGCTGGCCCAGAGACCCAGTATATCAGCCTATTTATGATGTGAGTTATGGGAAATCTGAACAGGCTTTCCATTCGAGTTAGTGTGAAGTTAAAGCTCTGATGCCAGGTATGACATATGCAGAAGCTCATGGAGGAGGACCGCGCCAGCTTTTTAAGAGAAGATCCAATATTACTGCATGTTTTCCCTGGAAAAGCTCGCAGCCCTGACAGCAGGTCCAGGAAACATCCCACACACCCTGCAACAGCAGGCGGCAGATGGAAAAGACAACGTGGAATCACAAAATCTATTTCCAGACTATACTGGGACTCACATGTGGGAATAGGATCACAGACTTAACTCTTCATTAAGATAGTTAATCATCTATATTATTAACAATATGAAGAAACTGAAACAATTGCGTCTGGCTGAAACTGGCGAGCACATGAGACGGGCTGCTCAGATGTTCATTAATCTGATCATCTAAAGAACAAATCATCCCAAAACTTTGGAAGCCACTTTCACTTAATCAAGTGAAGAAATCTGTTTTTTTTGTGCATGGAAGGCTTCCCTGAAAATGTGTTGAAAAGAAAAAAATTTGCAGTTTATTGGGCTGAAACTTCAATGGGAGCTCCCTTCTCATCTGTACTTGCAACACTAAATGCAAATCAAAAGCAGAACACAGCTCACCTCATTGCACCCCCAGATTTGAATATGCAATCAAACTTTTCTCCGGCTACAAGGATTGAGAAATAAATAATTAAGTCAACCCAATTACTTAATTAATTATTTCATTAATCATGTGCTCACAAATTTCCTTCCCCTCCATTCGTCATGCAGCTCAATGGCTTCATTACGGATCAATGTGGAGCTGTCCCCATCAAGAGTCACACTGTCATCGTCTAGATTAATCAAGATGTTGCCTGCATGCGGAATGGGCCTCGGAGCCATCGCTATGGTAACCGGCGTGTAACACTGGGAGCAATCTGAAAGTGTTGAGAGATGACATAGTGACTGAATGTTTGCATGAACTAACTGATGTTGAAACTGAACAAAATACACATTTCTTTCTTTATTTTCAAAAAGACTAATCTGAAGAGTCCTCAGGAGTCCACTGTATATAATGTGCTTGTTTTGATGCATTTGTGACTATCGAGAGAAAATGGTAGAGTAAAGTAATAAAGTGGAGCTTTGTAGCTGAGGGAAAGTTAACAGCATAAGATTACTGCAGAGAGGAAATCAGAGGGAAGGTGATCTGGCTGCAACAAATGTTTGCCACTGAGACTTGGATGACACGCTGCATTCCTGACTGTGCTGAGAAAATTGTTCCAGGATTGAAGAATGAGAGACTGTAGTGGATGTTGGTATAAAAAAAGAAATGTCAAATACCACTCTTATGATGTCATCAGACAGTGGAGAGGGCTTGCAATTCAGTCATCCGAGAATCCCATAAGTTAAACCATAATGTACAGAATGTAAGAACTTTATCATCACAAATCAGACATTGGTTTTCACTCACATATTTGTTAGTCAGTTTACATTTAAGGATAGATGCTCAGAATTTTTTCTCACTGCTGCATTTATGTGCTTGGATGTTTCTTGGCCATACTTGGACAAAAGAATTTTAGGCATTCAAACTAACAACAGATTTGACGTCATTTTTTGACTGTCATCCCAATCAAGTGTATTTTTTAGAAATAGATTAACCACAAATCAACATTCAAGAGTCAACCATCATACAGAAATACAGCCAGCTTCATTAATCGCAACCTCAGTAAACCAGAGGAGCTACAGTACTTTAAGGAAGAGGTGCTGTTTATGTTCTCTTGACTGGAAAATCATACCCTCCTGATTTTATATCACCCGCTCTAATGAACACCCCCCCCCCCCCCAGACTTTATATGTTCCACCTACGCATGCACCTACTTCTGAAGTCAGCAAGTTCATGCCTACTCTCACTTGTTAAACATCATCAAGGAAATGGTCAAACAATGTAAAAGACTGGATGGGAAAAAAAAAGATAAAACTGGAGCTCAGCAACTAGAGGACCAGAGTATGGAACTCTGCAATGTTGGCATGCTATTAATGCAAACTCAACACTGATGCTAATGTT
The DNA here is from genome assembly GCF_001640805.2 of Lates calcarifer. Lineage (NCBI taxonomy): Eukaryota > Metazoa > Chordata > Actinopteri > Centropomidae > Lates > Lates calcarifer. The sequence goes on from NW_026116922.1 coordinate 12,261, forward strand.
AGCTTTGTGTACATTAGGTGGGTTTTAAACAAGGTTAAAAATGACATGATTACACAGTGTAGAGGCGCACCACAGCCTCATTTTGAGAAAGGGGAAAGTATTTTAAGGTCAAAAGTCAATGATATGATGAGTTTTCTGGGTTTGAATTTAGCAAACAGCCTTTCATACAGCCTTTGACTGGTGGCTGCTTCTGATGTTCACTAGAGGAGCAAAAATACAATATTGATCCTCAAAGCCAGTAGCCTCTGGAGCAGCAGCGAGCTTTACATTAATACAAAAAACATGCAACAGAGCACAACATGAAAAGCGAGGTCATTAGTGATGCTACAGTTGTCATGCCTGTTAGCATTTCAAAGCTATAGGTCCCACCATTTTACAATCTGTGGATGGAGTAGGCATCGATATGTGTGAAGTTTGACAGGACTCATAGGAAATAGGTTGCTTGACTAACATTTGGACAGAAATCTTCAAATTAAGAAATGTGTTTCATGGTTTAGACCCTGCTTGCATCAGCAACAGACATCTGGTCCTGAGCAGACGACGGCCCCAGCTGTGAGGACGCTGAAGCTTTTTAACATAAAATAAAGAAATGAGTGGCTGGTTGGATGTTAAGCAGGTCAGACTGCAGTCCTTTGTTTCTCACCTGTGACTGCACAAGTAGATGTTTGTGCATAAATGTGCATGAGCATGCATGTCTGCATGTGTGCGTGTGTGTGCACATTTTCATCTGCAAGCGTCTGCGTGTCTCAGAGAGCAGACGAGAACAAACACCGGAGCTGCAAGACGAGAGAAGAGGCGAACGAGAGGAGGGGAGGGAGGGAGAGATCTTCCCTGTTTAAGTCTAAATTCCTCGTTTATTTGTTTGATTAATTTGCGCAACGGCGTGCTGTAACCCTGTTCTGTCACACGCCTCCTTCACTGGGGTTTTATTTTAGCAGGGCGGTAAGTGGCCCCATAATGTCACTGTAATACTGGGTCAGGCTTTTCCGAATGGAGGGATGGGACTAGGGGGAGGAAGGAGAGAACAAGGGATGAGGATGTGTGAGATGGGAGGAGGAGGAGGAAAACGTCCCTCGTTCATCTTCCGAAAGTGAGTGTTAAAATAAACACCTGGCCTGACTGAATTCACTGTGGGTGTGCTGGAAGGATCTGCACATCAGGCTAACAGGAACTGTCAGTAGAGATGTGCACACCACACACACACACACACAGTAAGAGACAGAACAGAGAGAGAGAACCGAGAAGCTAGCGCCAAAGCTAGACCTTAAAAGTGAGAATTTGTATTGCTTACACACATGTGAGGGACCTGAACCTGCAAGCCTTCATCTGTCAATATCCTGGGAGGTCAGAACCTCTTGGTGAGAATGCAAATGCTCGAAAATGCACATTTCACAGGGCTGTGTGTGTGCATGCATATATTTTGTGCCTGCATGTGTGTCTCTCTGAGGTAGCCATGACAGCATTCACAGAGCGAGGTAGACGGTTAGAGTTTAGGGGGGATAGAGGGAGAGACATCTTGCATATTCAACGCTCTGTCGCCCGGCTGTCATCGGCCAACTGAGTGGTGAGGAGATAGGGAACTAGTCAAATTACCGGCCATGCTCGATTCTGTCTCCCACACTGACAAGTCTGTCAGAGATGGGATTTAATCTCTTAATAACGAACCAGGCTTGGGATGTTTTTTTTTTCCCCATCACTCCCTCCCTCCCCTCACTCTTTTCCCTTTGACCGTCTTCTGATCGCATCTGGTCATGCCGACAAATCACATGCATCTCCGAAAGAGAAATATCCACGTCTGAATATCTTATATTCCCCCGCTCTCTCTCCCTGTATCTCTCCATCCCTCCATCTCTCCTTCTCTAATACAAGCTGTCGTGCTAGATCATGATTGATCAGGGCCTTAGTGGCCAACGCCAGCTCTCCCTCTCCCACTGCGGAAATGAATGGGGATCAGATGCGCTCCGGCTATGAAGTTGGAAGCTGAGTTATTGGTGACACGAGTCACAGAGAGGAAAAGAAGGAAAGATGAAAATGAGGAGGAGGCAGATGAAATGAGATGAACATCTACACGGGGACATATCCACTCTAAGAAGTTTTGTGATTTCCGGGAGGACTTACGAAAGACTTCAAGTCATAAAAGCAAATCTACAAGCCTGTGAGAACGACACTTACTTCACTCTGCATTTTTGTGTCTGTTTACAATTAAATACTTACATTTATAAATGATGCAGATGGCCACTACTTTGCTGGAGGACAGTCTCCTCAGTCAGTCATAGTTAAAGGACTTTATCCAAGTAAATTATTGTCTGCATAGATGACAGAAAGTAACTTGACTGCTTAGTTGACTGTTAAATAGACTGTTATGTGGTTATATTTAAGTTAAGGAGATGGTTTGTGTTAGTCTCTCTTTGCCTGTCTTGTTGATTGGTGTGACCTGTGATTATATTAAATCAAAGTTCAGTCTCTGTGCCTTGACCTGACACCTCATAGTGGCCAAAATTCCTGAGCCAGTTACATCCAGTAAACTCAGCGTTGATGTCTTTGAGAAGTGTGGGCCATTTTCCATCCATTTCATCGCCTCTCTACCCATTCCCGCCTTCAAATGTGGCAACTTCAAACAGTGTTCAAAATTTCACTGAAGTGTTCCACACTTTTGCCATGGTTGGATAAAATGCTGCACCACAGTTTGTCTGAAGTATACTGATGCTTTTATACACCTTCAAGACCATGACAAAAAACTGAAAAGTCTGCATATAATCAGAATGTGAAATGTCATCTATTCATTGCTTGTTTATAAAGTTACACTGCATACAAGAAAAGCCTTAACGCCACTTGAAATGGTTAATCAGTTGTCTCTTTAAAGGAAAACTATGGTTTATTACAACAGGTGAAAACTGAATCAGGAAGTCAGTCTGTTAACTGTTATGTCTGTCGACCACAGACAGTCTTTGTAGAAAATATACACCATTGTTTTTTTTGCCAAAGGAATTTGTCTCACCTAGAGATTTAACTGCTTGTGTTGTACCTATTTTTAGCAATGTTGCAGTATTTGACAATATCAGCACTTTGATGAGTACAGTGGTATCTTGTCCAATGGACAGAGCAATGTTCCCAGTTCCTCTTGATTTAAGTGATCAACTGATGACTAGTTATTGTCCACATCAGGCAGGGGTTTGTTACTGACTTCTTTAATCGTTAGCTGCTCAACAATACACATGTTTACGTCACATACATGTTTCCAGCCCCTCCCCTTCATACCTGCTGGCTGAGAACTCAGCATGATTGGTCCCATCATCCCAGAGCTTTAACATGAATGGTCCACACCTCTCACCTCGGGGTTGCAGCCCCCCCCCCATTCCCGCATGGCAGTC
>NW_026116923.1:0-26979 GCF_001640805.2 Lates calcarifer
CAAAATTTCAAGTCTAGATTTATCACCTAAAAATCACTCAGGGGCATGTTTTATGTCATTTGAAGTGGATTTGACAGGTTTTGAGTCAATTCTTTGACAAAGTTGACACCCACAATTTTTGATGTCTGCGACAGGCGGCGGGTCATGGTTTGGAGTGAAAAAAGGTCAAAATTTCAAGTCTAGATTTATCACCTAAAAAACTACTCAGGGGCATGTTTTATGTCATTTGAAGTGGATTTGGACAGGTTTTGAGTCAATTCTTTGACAAAGTTGACACCACAATTTTTTGATGTCTGCGACAGGCGGCGGGTCATGGTTTGGAGTGAAAAAAGGTCAAAATTTCAAGTCTAGATTTATCACCTAAAAATCAGGTCACTCCAGGGGCATGTTTTATGTCATTTGAAGTGGATTTGGACAGGTTTTGAGTCAATTCTTTGACAAAGTTGACACCACAATTTTTTGATGTCTGGGCGGCGGGTCATGGTTTGGAGTGAAAAAAGGTCAAAATTTCAAGTCTAGATTTATCACCTAAAAACACTCAGGGGCATGTTTTATGTCATTTGAAGTGGATTTGGACAGGTTTTGAGTCAATTCTTTGACAAAGTTGACACCACACAATTTTTTGATGTCTGCGACAGGCGGCGGGTCATGGTTTGGAGTGAAAAAAGGTCAAAATTTCAAGTCTAGATTTATCACCTAAAAATCACTCAGGGGCATGTTTTATGTCATTTGAAGTGGATTTGGACAGGTTTTGAGTCAATTCTTTGACAAAGTTGACACCACAATTTTTGATGTCTGCGACAGGCGGCGGGTCATGGTTTGGAGTGAAAAAAGGTCAAAATTTCAAGTCTAGATTTATCACCTAAAAATCACTCAGGGGCTTTGTTTTATGTCATTTGAAGTGGATTTGGACAGGTTTTGAGTCAATTCTTTGACAAAGTTGACACCACAATTTTTGATGTCTGCGACAGGCGGCGGTCATGGTTTGGAGTGAAAAAAGGTCAAAATTTCAAGTCTAGATTTATCACCTAAAAATCACTCAGGGGCATGTTTTATGTCATTTGAAGTGGATTTGGACAGGTTTTGAGTCAATTCTTTGACAAAGTTGACACCACAATTTTTGATGTCTGCGACAGGCGGCGGTCATGGTTTGGAGTGAAAAAAGGTCAAAATTTCAAGTCTAGATTTATCACCTAAAAATCACTCAGGGGCATGTTTTATGTCATTTGAAGTGGATTTGGACAGGTTTTGAGTCAATTCTTTGACAAAGTTGACACCACAATTTTGATGTCTGCGACAGGCGGCGGGTCATGGTTTGGAGTGAAAAAAGGTCAAAATTTCAAGTCTAGATTTATCACCTAAAAATCACTCAGGCTTAGCCAGGGGCATGTTTTATGTCATTTGAAGTGGATTTGGACAGGTTTTGAGTCAATTCTTTGACAAAGTTGACACCACAATTTTTGATGTCTGCGACAGGCGGCGGTCATGGTTTGGAGTGAAAAAAGGTCAAAATTTCAAGTCTAGATTTATCACCTAAAAAACACTCAGGGGCATGTTTTATGTCATTTGAAGTGGATTTGGACAGGTTTTGAGTCAATTCTTTGACAAAGTTGACACCACAATTTTGATGTCTGCGACAGGCGGCGGGTCATGGTTTGGAGTGAAAAAAGGTCAAAATTTCAAGTCTAGATTTATCACCTAAAAATCACTCAGGGGTATGTAAAACTTAGCCAGGGGCATGTTTTATGTCATTTGAAGTGGATTTGGACAGGTTTTGAGTCAATTCTTTGACAAAGTTGACACCACAATTTTTGATGTCTGCGACAGGCGGCGGGTCATGGTTTGGAGTGAAAAAAGGTCAAAATTTCAAGTCTAGATTTATCACCTAAAAATCACTCAGGGGCATGTTTTATGTCATTTGAAGTGGATTTGGACAGGTTTTGAGTCAATTCTTTGACAAAGTTGACACCACAATTTTTGATGTCTGCGACAGGCGGCGGGTCATGGTTTGGAGTGAAAAAAGGTCAAAATTTCAAGTCTAGATTTATCACCTAAAAATCACTCAGGGGGCATGTTTTATGTCATTTGAAGTGGATTTGGACAGGTTTTGAGTCAATTCTTTGACAAAGTTGACACCACAATTTTTGATGTCTGCGACAGGCGGCGGGTCATGGTTTGGAGTGAAAAAAGGTCAAAATTTCAAGTCTAGATTTATCACCTAAAAATCACTCAGGGGCATGTTTTATGTCATTTGAAGTGGATTTGGACAGGTTTTGAGTCAATTCTTTGACAAAGTTGACACCACAATTTTTGATGTCTGCGACAGGCGGCGGGTCATGGTTTGGAGTGAAAAAAGGTCAAAATTTCAAGTCTAGATTTATCACCTAAAAATCACTCAGGGGCATGTTTTATGTCATTTGAAGTGGATTTGGACAGGTTTTGAGTCAATTCTTTGACAAAGTTGACACCACAATTTTTGATGTCTGCGACAGGCGGCGGGTCATGGTTTGGAGTGAAAAAAGGTCAAAATTTCAAGTCTAGATTTATCACCTAAAAATCACTCAGGGGCATGTTTTATGTCATTTGAAGTGGATTTGGACAGGTTTTGAGTCAATTCTTTGACAAAGTTGACACCACAATTTTTGATGTCTGCGACAGGCGGCGGGTCATGGTTTGGAGTGAAAAAAGGTCAAAATTTCAAGTCTAGATTTATCACCTAAAAATCACTCAGGGGCATGTTTTATGTCATTTGAAGTGGATTTGGACAGGTTTTGAGTCAATTCTTTGACAAAGTTGACACCACAATTTTTGATGTCTGCGACAGGCGGCGGGTCATGGTTTGGAGTGAAAAAGGTCAAAATTTCAAGTCTAGATTTATCACCTAAAAATCACTCAGGGGCATGTTTTATGTCATTTGAAGTGGATTTGGACAGGTTTTGAGTCAATTCTTTGACAAAGTTGACACCACAATTTTTGATGTCTGCGACAGGCGGCGGGTCATGGTTTGGAGTGAAAAAAGGTCAAAATTTCAAGTCTAGATTTATCACCTAAAAATCACTCAGGGGCATGTTTTATGTCATTTGAAGTGGATTTGGACAGGTTTTGAGTCAATTCTTTGACAAAGTTGACACCACAATTTTTGATGTCTGCGACAGGCGGCGGGTCATGGTTTGGAGTGAAAAAAGGTCAAAATTTCAAGTCTAGATTTATCACCTAAAAATCACTCAGGGCATGTTTTATGTCATTTGAAGTGGATTTGGACAGGTTTTGAGTCAATTCTTTGACAAAGTTGACACCACAATTTTTGATGTCTGCGACAGGCGGCGGGTCATGGTTTGGAGTGAAAAAAGGTCAAAATTTCAAGTCTAGATTTATCACCTAAAAATCACTCAGGGGCATGTTTTATGTCATTTGAAGTGGATTTGGACAGGTTTTGAGTCAATTCTTTGACAAAGTTGACACCACAATTTTTGATGTCTGCGACAGGCGGCGGGTCATGGTTTGGAGTGAAAAAAGGTCAAAATTTCAAGTCTAGATTTATCACCTAAAAATCACTCAGGGGCATGTTTTATGTCATTTGAAGTGGATTTGGACAGGTTTTGAGTCAATTCTTTGACAAAGTTGACACCACAATTTTTGATGTCTGCGACAGGCGGCGGGTCATGGTTTGGAGTGAAAAAAGGTCAAAATTTCAAGTCTAGATTTATCACCTAAAAATCACTCAGGGGCATGTTTTATGTCATTTGAAGTGGATTTGGACAGGTTTTGAGTCAATTCTTTGACAAAGTTGACACCACAATTTTTGATGTCTGCGACAGCGGCGGGGTCATGGTTTGGAGTGAAAAAAGGTCAAAATTTCAAGTCTAGATTTATCACCTAAAAATCACTCAGGGGCATGTTTTATGTCATTTGAAGTGGATTTGGACAGGTTTTGAGTCAATTCTTTGACAAAGTTGACACCACAATTTTTGATGTCTGCGACAGGCGGCGGGTCATGGTTTGGAGTGAAAAAAGGTCAAAATTTCAAGTCTAGATTTATCACCTAAAAATCACTCAGGGCATGTTTTATGTCATTTGAAGTGGATTTGGACAGGTTTTGAGTCAATTCTTTGACAAAGTTGACACCACAATTTTTGATGTCTGCGACAGGCGGCGGGTCATGGTTTGGAGTGAAAAAAGGTCAAAATTTCAAGTCTAGATTTATCACCTAAAAATCACTCAGGGGCATGTTTTATGTCATTTGAAGTGGATTTGGACAGGTTTTGAGTCAATTCTTTGACAAAGTTGACACCACAATTTTTGATGTCTGCGACAGGCGGCGGGTCATGGTTTGGAGTGAAAAAAGGTCAAAATTTCAAGTCTAGATTTATCACCTAAAAATCACTCAGGGCATGTTTTATGTCATTTGAAGTGGATTTGGACAGGTTTTGAGTCAATTCTTTGACAAAGTTGACACCACAATTTTTGATGTCTGCGACAGGCGGCGGGTCATGGTTTGGAGTGAAAAAAGGTCAAAATTTCAAGTCTAGATTTATCACCTAAAAATCACTCAGGGGCATGTTTTATGTCATTTGAAGTGGATTTGGACAGGTTTTGAGTCAATTCTTTGACAAAGTTGACACCACAATTTTTGATGTCTGCGACAGGCGGCGGGTCATGGTTTGGAGTGAAAAAAGGTCAAAATTTCAAGTCTAGATTTATCACCTAAAAATCACTCAGGGGCATGTTTTATGTCATTTGAAGTGGATTTGGACAGGTTTTGAGTCAATTCTTTGACAAAGTTGACACCACAATTTTTGATGTCTGCGACAGGCGGCGGGTCATGGTTTGGAGTGAAAAAAGGTCAAAATTTCAAGTCTAGATTTATCACCTAAAAATCTCAGGTATGTAAAACTTAGCCAGGGGCATGTTTTATGTCATTTGAAGTGGATTTGGACAGGTTTTGAGTCAATTCTTTGACAAAGTTGACACCACAATTTTTGATGTCTGCGACAGGCGGCGGGTCATGGTTTGGAGTGAAAAAAGGTCAAAATTTCAAGTCTAGATTTATCACCTAAAAATCACTCAGGGGCATGTTTTATGTCATTTGAAGTGGATTTGGACAGGTTTTGAGTCAATTCTTTGACAAAGTTGACACCACAATTTTTGATGTCTGCGACAGGCGGCGGGTCATGGTTTGGAGTGAAAAAAGGTCAAAATTTCAAGTCTAGATTTATCACCTAAAAATCACTCAGGGGCATGTTTTATGTCATTTGAAGTGGATTTGGACAGGTTTTGAGTCAATTCTTTGACAAAGTTGACACCACAATTTTTGATGTCTGCGACAGGCGGCGGGTCATGGTTTGGAGTGAAAAAAGGTCAAAATTTCAAGTCTAGATTTATCACCTAAAAATCACTCAGGGGCATGTTTTATGTCATTTGAAGTGGATTTGGACAGGTTTTGAGTCAATTCTTTGACAAAGTTGACACCACAATTTTTGATGTCTGCGACAGGCGGCGGGTCATGGTTTGGAGTGAAAAAAGGTCAAAATTTCAAGTCTAGATTTATCACCTAAAAATCACTCAGGGCAGGGCATGTTTTATGTCATTTGAAGTGGATTTGGACAGGTTTTGAGTCAATTCTTTGACAAAGTTGACACCACAATTTTTGATGTCTGCGACAGGCGGCGGGTCATGGTTTGGAGTGAAAAAAGGTCAAAATTTCAAGTCTAGATTTATCACCTAAAAATCACTCAGGGGCATGTTTTATGTCATTTGAAGTGGATTTGGACAGGTTTTGAGTCAATTCTTTGACAAAGTTGACACCACAATTTTTGATGTCTGCGACAGGCGGCGGGTCATGGTTTGGAGTGAAAAAAGGTCAAAATTTCAAGTCTAGATTTATCACCTAAAAATCACTCAGGGGCCAGGGGCATGTTTTATGTCATTTGAAGTGGATTTGGACAGGTTTTGAGTCAATTCTTTGACAAAGTTGACACCACAATTTTTGATGTCTGCGACAGGCGGCGGGTCATGGTTTGGAGTGAAAAAAGGTCAAAATTTCAAGTCTAGATTTATCACCTAAAAATCACTCAGGGGCATGTTTTATGTCATTTGAAGTGGATTTGGACAGGTTTTGAGTCAATTCTTTGACAAAGTTGACACCACAATTTTTGATGTCTGCGACAGGCGGCGGGTCATGGTTTGGAGTGAAAAAAGGTCAAAATTTCAAGTCTAGATTTATCACCTAAAAATCACTCAGGGGCATGTTTTATGTCATTTGAAGTGGATTTGGACAGGTTTTGAGTCAATTCTTTGACAAAGTTGACACCACAATTTTTGATGTCTGCGACAGGCGGCGGGTCATGGTTTGGAGTGAAAAAAGGTCAAAATTTCAAGTCTAGATTTATCACCTAAAAATCACTCAGGGGCATGTTTTATGTCATTTGAAGTGGATTTGGACAGGTTTTGAGTCAATTCTTTGACAAAGTTGACACCACAATTTTTGATGTCTGCGACAGGCGGCGGGTCATGGTTTGGAGTGAAAAAAGGTCAAAATTTCAAGTCTAGATTTATCACCTAAAAATCACTCAGGGGCATGTTTTATGTCATTTGAAGTGGATTTGGACAGGTTTTGAGTCAATTCTTTGACAAAGTTGACACCACAATTTTTGATGTCTGCGACAGGCGGCGGGTCATGGTTTGGAGTGAAAAAAGGTCAAAATTTCAAGTCTAGATTTATCACCTAAAAATCACTCAGGGGCATGTTTTATGTCATTTGAAGTGGATTTGGACAGGTTTTGAGTCAATTCTTTGACAAAGTTGACACCACAATTTTTGATGTCTGCGACAGGCGGCGGGTCATGGTTTGGAGTGAAAAAAGGTCAAAATTTCAAGTCTAGATTTATCACCTAAAAATCACTCAGGCTTAGGGGGCATGTTTTATGTCATTTGAAGTGGATTTGGACAGGTTTTGAGTCAATTCTTTGACAAAGTTGACACCACAATTTTTGATGTCTGCGACAGGCGGCGGGTCATGGTTTGGAGTGAAAAAAGGTCAAAATTTCAAGTCTAGATTTATCACCTAAAAATCACTCAGGGGCATGTTTTATGTCATTTGAAGTGGATTTGGACAGGTTTTGAGTCAATTCTTTGACAAAGTTGACACCACAATTTTTGATGTCTGCGACAGGCGGCGGGTCATGGTTTGGAGTGAAAAAAGGTCAAAATTTCAAGTCTAGATTTATCACCTAAAAATCACTCAGGGGCATGTTTTATGTCATTTGAAGTGGATTTGGACAGGTTTTGAGTCAATTCTTTGACAAAGTTGACACCACAATTTTTGATGTCTGCGACAGGCGGCGGGTCATGGTTTGGAGTGAAAAAAGGTCAAAATTTCAAGTCTAGATTTATCACCTAAAAATCACTCAGGGGCATGTTTTATGTCATTTGAAGTGGATTTGGACAGGTTTTGAGTCAATTCTTTGACAAAGTTGACACCACAATTTTTGATGTCTGCGACAGGCGGCGGGTCATGGTTTGGAGTGAAAAAAGGTCAAAATTTCAAGTCTAGATTTATCACCTAAAAATCACTCAGGGGCATGTTTTATGTCATTTGAAGTGGATTTGGACAGGTTTTGAGTCAATTCTTTGACAAAGTTGACACCACAATTTTTGATGTCTGCGACAGGCGGCGGGTCATGGTTTGGAGTGAAAAAAGGTCAAAATTTCAAGTCTAGATTTATCACCTAAAAATCACTCAGGGGCATGTTTTATGTCATTTGAAGTGGATTTGGACAGGTTTTGAGTCAATTCTTTGACAAAGTTGACACCACAATTTTTGATGTCTGCGACAGGCGGCGGGTCATGGTTTGGAGTGAAAAAAGGTCAAAATTTCAAGTCTAGATTTATCACCTAAAAATCACTCAGGGGCATGTTTTATGTCATTTGAAGTGGATTTGGACAGGTTTTGAGTCAATTCTTTGACAAAGTTGACACCACAATTTTTGATGTCTGCGACAGGCGGCGGGTCATGGTTTGGAGTGAAAAAAGGTCAAAATTTCAAGTCTAGATTTATCACCTAAAAATCACTCAGGGGCATGTTTTATGTCATTTGAAGTGGATTTGGACAGGTTTTGAGTCAATTCTTTGACAAAGTTGACACCACAATTTTTGATGTCTGCGACAGGCGGCGGGTCATGGTTTGGAGTGAAAAAAGGTCAAAATTTCAAGTCTAGATTTATCACCTAAAAATCACTCAGGGGCATGTTTTATGTCATTTGAAGTGGATTTGGACAGGTTTTGAGTCAATTCTTTGACAAAGTTGACACCACAATTTTTGATGTCTGCGACAGGCGGCGGGTCATGGTTTGGAGTGAAAAAAGGTCAAAATTTCAAGTCTAGATTTATCACCTAAAAATCACTCAGGGGCATGTTTTATGTCATTTGAAGTGGATTTGGACAGGTTTTGAGTCAATTCTTTGACAAAGTTGACACCACAATTTTTGATGTCTGCGACAGGCGGCGGGTCATGGTTTGGAGTGAAAAAAGGTCAAAATTTCAAGTCTAGATTTATCACCTAAAAATCACTCAGGGGCATGTTTTATGTCATTTGAAGTGGATTTGGACAGGTTTTGAGTCAATTCTTTGACAAAGTTGACACCACAATTTTTGATGTCTGCGACAGGCGGCGGGTCATGGTTTGGAGTGAAAAAAGGTCAAAATTTCAAGTCTAGATTTATCACCTAAAAATCACTCAGGGGCATGTTTTATGTCATTTGAAGTGGATTTGGACAGGTTTTGAGTCAATTCTTTGACAAAGTTGACACCACAATTTTTGATGTCTGCGACAGGCGGCGGGTCATGGTTTGGAGTGAAAAAAGGTCAAAATTTCAAGTCTAGATTTATCACCTAAAAATCACTCAGGGGCATGTTTTATGTCATTTGAAGTGGATTTGGACAGGTTTTGAGTCAATTCTTTGACAAAGTTGACACCACAATTTTTGATGTCTGCGACAGGCGGCGGGTCATGGTTTGGAGTGAAAAAAGGTCAAAATTTCAAGTCTAGATTTATCACCTAAAAATCACTCAGGGGCATGTTTTATGTCATTTGAAGTGGATTTGGACAGGTTTTGAGTCAATTCTTTGACAAAGTTGACACCACAATTTTTGATGTCTGCGACAGGCGGCGGGTCATGGTTTGGAGTGAAAAAAGGTCAAAATTTCAAGTCTAGATTTATCACCTAAAAATCACTCAGGGGCATGTTTTATGTCATTTGAAGTGGATTTGGACAGGTTTTGAGTCAATTCTTTGACAAAGTTGACACCACAATTTTTGATGTCTGCGACAGGCGGCGGGTCATGGTTTGGAGTGAAAAAAGGTCAAAATTTCAAGTCTAGATTTATCACCTAAAAATCACTCAGGGGCATGTTTTATGTCATTTGAAGTGGATTTGGACAGGTTTTGAGTCAATTCTTTGACAAAGTTGACACCACAATTTTTGATGTCTGCGACAGGCGGCGGGTCATGGTTTGGAGTGAAAAAAGGTCAAAATTTCAAGTCTAGATTTATCACCTAAAAATCACTCAGGGGCATGTTTTATGTCATTTGAAGTGGATTTGGACAGGTTTTGAGTCAATTCTTTGACAAAGTTGACACCACAATTTTTGATGTCTGCGACAGGCGGCGGGTCATGGTTTGGAGTGAAAAAAGGTCAAAATTTCAAGTCTAGATTTATCACCTAAAAATCACTCAGGGGCATGTTTTATGTCATTTGAAGTGGATTTGGACAGGTTTTGAGTCAATTCTTTGACAAAGTTGACACCACAATTTTTGATGTCTGCGACAGGCGGCGGGTCATGGTTTGGAGTGAAAAAAGGTCAAAATTTCAAGTCTAGATTTATCACCTAAAAATCACTCAGGGGCATGTTTTATGTCATTTGAAGTGGATTTGGACAGGTTTTGAGTCAATTCTTTGACAAAGTTGACACCACAATTTTTGATGTCTGCGACAGGCGGCGGGTCATGGTTTGGAGTGAAAAAAGGTCAAAATTTCAAGTCTAGATTTATCACCTAAAAATCACTCAGGGCTCCAGGGGCATGTTTTATGTCATTTGAAGTGGATTTGGACAGGTTTTGAGTCAATTCTTTGACAAAGTTGACACCACAATTTTTGATGTCTGCGACAGGCGGCGGGTCATGGTTTGGAGTGAAAAAAGGTCAAAATTTCAAGTCTAGATTTATCACCTAAAAATCACTCAGGGGCATGTTTTATGTCATTTGAAGTGGATTTGGACAGGTTTTGAGTCAATTCTTTGACAAAGTTGACACCACAATTTTTGATGTCTGCGACAGGCGGCGGGTCATGGTTTGGAGTGAAAAAAGGTCAAAATTTCAAGTCTAGATTTATCACCTAAAAATCACTCAGGGGCATGTTTTATGTCATTTGAAGTGGATTTGGACAGGTTTTGAGTCAATTCTTTGACAAAGTTGACACCACAATTTTTGATGTCTGCGACAGGCGGCGGGTCATGGTTTGGAGTGAAAAAAGGTCAAAATTTCAAGTCTAGATTTATCACCTAAAAATCACTCAGGGGCATGTTTTATGTCATTTGAAGTGGATTTGGACAGGTTTTGAGTCAATTCTTTGACAAAGTTGACACCACAATTTTTGATGTCTGCGACAGGCGGCGGGTCATGGTTTGGAGTGAAAAAAGGTCAAAATTTCAAGTCTAGATTTATCACCTAAAAATCACTCAGGGGCATGTTTTATGTCATTTGAAGTGGATTTGGACAGGTTTTGAGTCAATTCTTTGACAAAGTTGACACCACAATTTTTGATGTCTGCGACAGGCGGCGGGTCATGGTTTGGAGTGAAAAAAGGTCAAAATTTCAAGTCTAGATTTATCACCTAAAAATCACTCAGGGGCATGTTTTATGTCATTTGAAGTGGATTTGGACAGGTTTTGAGTCAATTCTTTGACAAAGTTGACACCACAATTTTTGATGTCTGCGACAGGCGGCGGGTCATGGTTTGGAGTGAAAAAAGGTCAAAATTTCAAGTCTAGATTTATCACCTAAAAACTCACTCAGGGGCATGTTTTATGTCATTTGAAGTGGATTTGGACAGGTTTTGAGTCAATTCTTTGACAAAGTTGACACCACAATTTTTGATGTCTGCGACAGGCGGCGGGTCATGGTTTGGAGTGAAAAAAGGTCAAAATTTCAAGTCTAGATTTATCACCTAAAAATCACTCAGGGGCATGTTTTATGTCATTTGAAGTGGATTTGGACAGGTTTTGAGTCAATTCTTTGACAAAGTTGACACCACAATTTTTGATGTCTGCGACAGGCGGCGGGTCATGGTTTGGAGTGAAAAAAGGTCAAAATTTCAAGTCTAGATTTATCACCTAAAAATCACTCAGGGGCATGTTTTATGTCATTTGAAGTGGATTTGGACAGGTTTTGAGTCAATTCTTTGACAAAGTTGACACCACAATTTTTGATGTCTGCGACAGGCGGCGGGTCATGGTTTGGAGTGAAAAAAGGTCAAAATTTCAAGTCTAGATTTATCACCTAAAAATCACTCAGGGGCATGTTTTATGTCATTTGAAGTGGATTTGGACAGGTTTTGAGTCAATTCTTTGACAAAGTTGACACCACAATTTTTGATGTCTGCGACAGGCGGCGGGTCATGGTTTGGAGTGAAAAAAGGTCAAAATTTCAAGTCTAGATTTATCACCTAAAAATCACTCAGGCATGTTTTATGTCATTTGAAGTGGATTTGGACAGGTTTTGAGTCAATTCTTTGACAAAGTTGACACCACAATTTTTGATGTCTGCGACAGGCGGCGGGTCATGGTTTGGAGTGAAAAAAGGTCAAAATTTCAAGTCTAGATTTATCACCTAAAAATCACTCAGGGGGGCATGTTTTATGTCATTTGAAGTGGATTTGGACAGGTTTTGAGTCAATTCTTTGACAAAGTTGACACCACAATTTTTGATGTCTGCGACAGGCGGCGGGTCATGGTTTGGAGTGAAAAAAGGTCAAAATTTCAAGTCTAGATTTATCACCTAAAAATCACTCAGGGGCATGTTTTATGTCATTTGAAGTGATTTGGACAGGTTTTGAGTCATTCTTTGACAAAGTTGACACCACAATTTTTGATGTCTGCGACAGGTTCATTCTGACAAAGTTCAGATGTCATTTGAAGTGGATTTGGACAGGTTTTGAGTCAATTCTTTGACAAAGTTGACACCACAATTTTTGATGTCTGCGACAGGCGGCGGGTCATGGTTTGGAGTGAAAAAAGGTCAAAATTTCAAGTCTAGATTTATCACCTAAAAATCACTCAGGGGCATGTTTTATGTCATTTGAAGTGGATTTGGACAGGTTTTGAGTCAATTCTTTGACAAAGTTGACACCACAATTTTTGATGTCTGCGACAGGCGGCGGGTCATGGTTTGGAGTGAAAAAAGGTCAAAATTTCAAGTCTAGATTTATCACCTAAAAATCACTCAGGGGCATGTTTTATGTCATTTGAAGTGGATTTGGACAGGTTTTGAGTCAATTCTTTGACAAAGTTGACACCACAATTTTTGATGTCTGCGACAGGCGGCGGGTCATGGTTTGGAGTGAAAAAAGGTCAAAATTTCAAGTCTAGATTTATCACCTAAAAATCACTCAGGGGCATGTTTTATGTCATTTGAAGTGGATTTGGACAGGTTTTGAGTCAATTCTTTGACAAAGTTGACACCACAATTTTTGATGTCTGCGACAGGCGGCGGGTCATGGTTTGGAGTGAAAAAAGGTCAAAATTTCAAGTCTAGATTTATCACCTAAAAATCACTCAGGGGCATGTTTTATGTCATTTGAAGTGGATTTGGACAGGTTTTGAGTCAATTCTTTGACAAAGTTGACACCACAATTTTTGATGTCTGCGACAGGCGGCGGGTCATGGTTTGGAGTGAAAAAAGGTCAAAATTTCAAGTCTAGATTTATCACCTAAAAATCACTCAGGGCATGTTTTATGTCATTTGAAGTGGATTTGGACAGGTTTTGAGTCAATTCTTTGACAAAGTTGACACCACAATTTTTGATGTCTGCGACAGGCGGCGGGTCATGGTTTGGAGTGAAAAAAGGTCAAAATTTCAAGTCTAGATTTATCACCTAAAAATCACTCAGGGGCATGTTTTATGTCATTTGAAGTGGATTTGGACAGGTTTTGAGTCAATTCTTTGACAAAGTTGACACCACAATTTTTGATGTCTGCGACAGGCGGCGGGTCATGGTTTGGAGTGAAAAAAGGTCAAAATTTCAAGTCTAGATTTATCACCTAAAAATCACTCAGGGCATGTTTTATGTCATTTGAAGTGGATTTGGACAGGTTTTGAGTCAATTCTTTGACAAAGTTGACACCACAATTTTTGATGTCTGCGACAGGCGGCGGGTCATGGTTTGGAGTGAAAAAAGGTCAAAATTTCAAGTCTAGATTTATCACCTAAAAATCACTCAGGGGCATGTTTTATGTCATTTGAAGTGGATTTGGACAGGTTTTGAGTCAATTCTTTGACAAAGTTGACACCACAATTTTTGATGTCTGCGACAGGCGGCGGGTCATGGTTTGGAGTGAAAAAAGGTCAAAATTTCAAGTCTAGATTTATCACCTAAAAATCACTCAGGGGCATGTTTTATGTCATTTGAAGTGGATTTGGACAGGTTTTGAGTCAATTCTTTGACAAAGTTGACACCACAATTTTTGATGTCTGCGACAGGCGGCGGGTCATGGTTTGGAGTGAAAAAAGGTCAAAATTTCAAGTCTAGATTTATCACCTAAAAATCACTCAGGGGCATGTTTTATGTCATTTGAAGTGGATTTGGACAGGTTTTGAGTCAATTCTTTGACAAAGTTGACACCACAATTTTTGATGTCTGCGACAGGCGGCGGGTCATGGTTTGGAGTGAAAAAAGGTCAAAATTTCAAGTCTAGATTTATCACCTAAAAATCACTCAGGGGCATGTTTTATGTCATTTGAAGTGGATTTGGACAGGTTTTGAGTCAATTCTTTGACAAAGTTGACACCACAATTTTTGATGTCTGCGACAGGCGGCGGGTCATGGTTTGGAGTGAAAAAAGGTCAAAATTTCAAGTCTAGATTTATCACCTAAAAATCACTCAGGGGCTGTTTTATGTCATTTGAAGTGGATTTGGACAGGTTTTGAGTCAATTCTTTGACAAAGTTGACACCACAATTTTTGATGTCTGCGACAGGCGGCGGGTCATGGTTTGGAGTGAAAAAAGGTCAAAATTTCAAGTCTAGATTTATCACCTAAAAATCACTCAGGGGCATGTTTTATGTCATTTGAAGTGGATTTGGACAGGTTTTGAGTCAATTCTTTGACAAAGTTGACACCACAATTTTTGATGTCTGCGACAGGCGGCGGGTCATGGTTTGGAGTGAAAAAAGGTCAAAATTTCAAGTCTAGATTTATCACCTAAAAATCACTCAGGGGCATGTTTTATGTCATTTGAAGTGGATTTGGACAGGTTTTGAGTCAATTCTTTGACAAAGTTGACACCACAATTTTTGATGTCTGCGACAGGCGGCGGGTCATGGTTTGGAGTGAAAAAAGGTCAAAATTTCAAGTCTAGATTTATCACCTAAAAATCACTCAGGGGCATGTTTTATGTCATTTGAAGTGGATTTGGACAGGTTTTGAGTCAATTCTTTGACAAAGTTGACACCACAATTTTTGATGTCTGCGACAGGCGGCGGGTCATGGTTTGGAGTGAAAAAAGGTCAAAATTTCAAGTCTAGATTTATCACCTAAAAATCACTCAGGGGCATGTTTTATGTCATTTGAAGTGGATTTGGACAGGTTTTGAGTCAATTCTTTGACAAAGTTGACACCACAATTTTTGATGTCTGCGACAGGCGGCGGGTCATGGTTTGGAGTGAAAAAAGGTCAAAATTTCAAGTCTAGATTTATCACCTAAAAATCACTCAGGGCTTAGCCAGGGGCATGTTTTATGTCATTTGAAGTGGATTTGGACAGGTTTTGAGTCAATTCTTTGACAAAGTTGACACCACAATTTTTGATGTCTGCGACAGGCGGCGGGTCATGGTTTGGAGTGAAAAAAGGTCAAAATTTCAAGTCTAGATTTATCACCTAAAAATCACTCAGGGGCATGTTTTATGTCATTTGAAGTGGATTTGGACAGGTTTTGAGTCAATTCTTTGACAAAGTTGACACCACAATTTTTGATGTCTGCGACAGGCGGCGGGTCATGGTTTGGAGTGAAAAAAGGTCAAAATTTCAAGTCTAGATTTATCACCTAAAAATCACTCAGGGGCATGTTTTATGTCATTTGAAGTGGATTTGGACAGGTTTTGAGTCAATTCTTTGACAAAGTTGACACCACAATTTTTGATGTCTGCGACAGGCGGCGGGTCATGGTTTGGAGTGAAAAAAGGTCAAAATTTCAAGTCTAGATTTATCACCTAAAAATCACTCAGGGGCATGTTTTATGTCATTTGAAGTGGATTTGGACAGGTTTTGAGTCAATTCTTTGACAAAGTTGACACCACAATTTTTGATGTCTGCGACAGGCGGCGGGTCATGGTTTGGAGTGAAAAAAGGTCAAAATTTCAAGTCTAGATTTATCACCTAAAAATCACTCAGGGGCATGTTTTATGTCATTTGAAGTGGATTTGGACAGGTTTTGAGTCAATTCTTTGACAAAGTTGACACCACAATTTTTGATGTCTGCGACAGGCGGCGGGTCATGGTTTGGAGTGAAAAAAGGTCAAAATTTCAAGTCTAGATTTATCACCTAAAAATCACTCTTATGTTTTATGTCATTTGAAGTGGATTTGGACAGGTTTTGAGTCAATTCTTTGACAAAGTTGACACCACAATTTTTGATGTCTGCGACAGGCGGCGGGTCATGGTTTGGAGTGAAAAAAGGTCAAAATTTCAAGTCTAGATTTATCACCTAAAAATCACTCAGGGGCATGTTTTATGTCATTTGAAGTGGATTTGGACAGGTTTTGAGTCAATTCTTTGACAAAGTTGACACCACAATTTTTGATGTCTGCGACAGGCGGCGGGTCATGGTTTGGAGTGAAAAAAGGTCAAAATTTCAAGTCTAGATTTATCACCTAAAAATCACTCAGGGGCATGTTTTATGTCATTTGAAGTGGATTTGGACAGGTTTTGAGTCAATTCTTTGACAAAGTTGACACCACAATTTTTGATGTCTGCGACAGGCGGCGGGTCATGGTTTGGAGTGAAAAAAGGTCAAAATTTCAAGTCTAGATTTATCACCTAAAAATCACTCAGCCAGGGCATGTTTTATGTCATTTGAAGTGGATTTGGACAGGTTTTGAGTCAATTCTTTGACAAAGTTGACACCACAATTTTTGATGTCTGCGACAGGCGGCGGGTCATGGTTTGGAGTGAAAAAAGGTCAAAATTTCAAGTCTAGATTTATCACCTAAAAATCACTCACTGGGCATGTTTTATGTCATTTGAAGTGGATTTGGACAGGTTTTGAGTCAATTCTTTGACAAAGTTGACACCACAATTTTTGATGTCTGCGACAGGCGGCGGGTCATGGTTTGGAGTGAAAAAAGGTCAAAATTTCAAGTCTAGATTTATCACCTAAAAATCACTCAGGGGCATGTTTTATGTCATTTGAAGTGGATTTGGACAGGTTTTGAGTCAATTCTTTGACAAAGTTGACACCACAATTTTTGATGTCTGCGACAGGCGGCGGGTCATGGTTTGGAGTGAAAAAAGGTCAAAATTTCAAGTCTAGATTTATCACCTAAAAATCACTCAGGGGCATGTTTTATGTCATTTGAAGTGGATTTGGACAGGTTTTGAGTCAATTCTTTGACAAAGTTGACACCACAATTTTTGATGTCTGCGACAGGCGGCGGGTTCATGGTTTGGAGTGAAAAAAGGTCAAAATTTCAAGTCTAGATTTATCACCTAAAAATCACTCAGGGGCATGTTTTATGTCATTTGAAGTGGATTTGGACAGGTTTTGAGTCAATTCTTTGACAAAGTTGACACCACAATTTTTGATGTCTGCGACAGGCGGCGGGTCATGGTTTGGAGTGAAAAAAGGTCAAAATTTCAAGTCTAGATTTATCACCTAAAAATCACTCAGGGGCATGTTTTATGTCATTTGAAGTGGATTTGGACAGGTTTTGAGTCAATTCTTTGACAAAGTTGACACCACAATTTTTGATGTCTGCGACAGGCGGCGGGTCATGGTTTGGAGTGAAAAAAGGTCAAAATTTCAAGTCTAGATTTATCACCTAAAAATCACTCAGGGCATGTTTTATGTCATTTGAAGTGGATTTGGACAGGTTTTGAGTCAATTCTTTGACAAAGTTGACACCACAATTTTTGATGTCTGCGACAGGCGGCGGGTCATGGTTTGGAGTGAAAAAAGGTCAAAATTTCAAGTCTAGATTTATCACCTAAAAATCACTCAGGGGCATGTTTTATGTCATTTGAAGTGGATTTGGACAGGTTTTGAGTCAATTCTTTGACAAAGTTGACACCACAATTTTTGATGTCTGCGACAGGCGGCGGGTCATGGTTTGGAGTGAAAAAAGGTCAAAATTTCAAGTCTAGATTTATCACCTAAAAATCACTCAGGGGCATGTTTTATGTCATTTGAAGTGGATTTGGACAGGTTTTGAGTCAATTCTTTGACAAAGTTGACACCACAATTTTTGATGTCTGCGACAGGCGGCGGGTCATGGTTTGGAGTGAAAAAAGGTCAAAATTTCAAGTCTAGATTTATCACCTAAAAATCACTCAGGGGCATGTTTTATGTCATTTGAAGTGGATTTGGACAGGTTTTGAGTCAATTCTTTGACAAAGTTGACACCACAATTTTTGATGTCTGCGACAGGCGGCGGGTCATGGTTTGGAGTGAAAAAAGGTCAAAATTTCAAGTCTAGATTTATCACCTAAAAATCACTCAGGGGCATGTTTTATGTCATTTGAAGTGGATTTGGACAGGTTTTGAGTCAATTCTTTGACAAAGTTGACACCACAATTTTTGATGTCTGCGACAGGCGGCGGGTCATGGTTTGGAGTGAAAAAAGGTCAAAATTTCAAGTCTAGATTTATCACCTAAAAATCACTCAGGGGCATGTTTTATGTCATTTGAAGTGGATTTGGACAGGTTTTGAGTCAATTCTTTGACAAAGTTGACACCACAATTTTTGATGTCTGCGACAGGCGGCGGGTCATGGTTTGGAGTGAAAAAAGGTCAAAATTTCAAGTCTAGATTTATCACCTAAAAATCACTCAGGGGCATGTTTTATGTCATTTGAAGTGGATTTGGACAGGTTTTGAGTCAATTCTTTGACAAAGTTGACACCACAATTTTTGATGTCTGCGACAGGCGGCGGGTCATGGTTTGGAGTGAAAAAAGGTCAAAATTTCAAGTCTAGATTTATCACCTAAAAATCACTCAGGGGCATGTTTTATGTCATTTGAAGTGGATTTGGACAGGTTTTGAGTCAATTCTTTGACAAAGTTGACACCACAATTTTTGATGTCTGCGACAGGCGGCGGGTCATGGTTTGGAGTGAAAAAAGGTCAAAATTTCAAGTCTAGATTTATCACCTAAAAATCACTCACTTGGCATGTTTTATGTCATTTGAAGTGGATTTGGACAGGTTTTGAGTCAATTCTTTGACAAAGTTGACACCACAATTTTTGATGTCTGCGACAGGCGGCGGGTCATGGTTTGGAGTGAAAAAAGGTCAAAATTTCAAGTCTAGATTTATCACCTAAAAATCACTCAGGCATGTTTTATGTCATTTGAAGTGGATTTGGACAGGTTTTGAGTCAATTCTTTGACAAAGTTGACACCACAATTTTTGATGTCTGCGACAGGCGGCGGGTCATGGTTTGGAGTGAAAAAAGGTCAAAATTTCAAGTCTAGATTTATCACCTAAAAATCACTCAGGGGCATGTTTTATGTCATTTGAAGTGGATTTGGACAGGTTTTGAGTCAATTCTTTGACAAAGTTGACACCACAATTTTTGATGTCTGCGACAGGCGGCGGGTCATGGTTTGGAGTGAAAAAAGGTCAAAATTTCAAGTCTAGATTTATCACCTAAAAATCACTCAGGGGCATGTTTTATGTCATTTGAAGTGGATTTGGACAGGTTTTGAGTCAATTCTTTGACAAAGTTGACACCACAATTTTTGATGTCTGCGACAGGCGGCGGGTCATGGTTTGGAGTGAAAAAAGGTCAAAATTTCAAGTCTAGATTTATCACCTAAAAATACTCAGGGGCATGTTTTATGTCATTTGAAGTGGATTTGGACAGGTTTTGAGTCAATTCTTTGACAAAGTTGACACCACAATTTTTGATGTCTGCGACAGGGCGGGTCATGGTTTGGAGTGAAAAAAGGTCAAAATTTCAAGTCTAGATTTATCACCTAAAAATCACTCAGGGCTTATGTTTTATGTCATTTGAAGTGGATTTGGACAGGTTTTGAGTCAATTCTTTGACAAAGTTGACACCACAATTTTTGATGTCTGCGACAGGCGGCGGGTGGTTTGGAGTGAAAAAAGGTCAAAATTTCAAGTCTAGATTTATCACCTAACTCACCAGGGGCATGTTTTATGTCATTTGAAGTGGATTTGGACAGGTTTTGAGTCAATTCTTTGACAAAGTTGACACCACAATTTTTGATGTCTGCGACAGGCGGCGGGTCATGGTTTGGAGTGAAAAAAGGTCAAAATTTCAAGTCTAGATTTATCACCTAAAAATCACTCAGGGGCATGTTTTATGTCATTTGAAGTGGATTTGGACAGGTTTTGAGTCAATTCTTTGACAAAGTTGACACCACAATTTTTGATGTCTGCGACAGGCGGCGGGTCATGGTTTGGAGTGAAAAAAGGTCAAAATTTCAAGTCTAGATTTATCACCTAAAAATCACTCAGGGGCATGTTTTTATGTCATTTGAAGTGGATTTGGACAGGTTTTGAGTCAATTCTTTGACAAAGTTGACACCACAATTTTTGATGTCTGCGACAGGCGGCGGGTCATGGTTTGGAGTGAAAAAAGGTCAAAATTTCAAGTCTAGATTTATCACCTAAAAATCACTCAGGGCGTTTTATGTCATTTGAAGTGGATTTGGACAGGTTTTGAGTCAATTCTTTGACAAAGTTGACACCACAATTTTTGATGTCTGCGACAGGCGGCGGTCATGGTTTGGAGTGAAAAAAGGTCAAAATTTCAAGTCTAGATTTATCACCTAAAAATCACTCAGGGGCATGTTTTATGTCATTTGAAGTGGATTTGGACAGGTTTTGAGTCAATTCTTTGACAAAGTTGACACCACAATTTTTGATGTCTGCGACAGGCGGCGGGTCATGGTTTGGAGTGAAAAAAGGTCAAAATTTCAAGTCTAGATTTATCACCTAAAAATCACTCAGGGGCTTAGCCAGGGCATGTTTTATGTCATTTGAAGTGGATTTGGACAGGTTTTGAGTCAATTCTTTGACAAAGTTGACACCACAATTTTTGATGTCTGCGACAGGCGGCGGGTCATGGTTTGGAGTGAAAAAAGGTCAAAATTTCAAGTCTAGATTTATCACCTAAAAATCACTCAGGGGCATGTTTTATGTCATTTGAAGTGGATTTGGACAGGTTTTGAGTCAATTCTTTGACAAAGTTGACACCACAATTTTTGATGTCTGCGACAGGCGGCGGGTCATGGTTTGGAGTGAAAAAAGGTCAAAATTTCAAGTCTAGATTTATCACCTAAAAATCACTCAGGGGCTTTGTTTTATGTCATTTGAAGTGGATTTGGACAGGTTTTGAGTCAATTCTTTGACAAAGTTGACCACAATTTTTGATGTCTGCGACAGGCGCGGGTCATGGTTTGGAGTGAAAAAAGGTCAAAATTTCAAGTCTAGATTTATCACCTAAAAATCACTCAGGGGCTGTTTTATGTCATTTGAAGTGGATTTGGACAGGTTTTGAGTCAATTCTTTGACAAAGTTGACACCACAATTTTTGATGTCTGCGACAGGCGGCGGGTCATGGTTTGGAGTGAAAAAAGGTCAAAATTTCAAGTCTAGATTTATCACCTAAAAATCACTCAGGGGCATGTTTTATGTCATTTGAAGTGGATTTGGACAGGTTTTGAGTCAATTCTTTGACAAAGTTGACACCACAATTTTTGATGTCTGCGACAGGCGGCGGGTCATGGTTTGGAGTGAAAAAAGGTCAAAATTTCAAGTCTAGATTTATCACCTAAAAATCACTCAGGGGCATGTTTTATGTCATTTGAAGTGGATTTGGACAGGTTTTGAGTCAATTCTTTGACAAAGTTGACACCACAATTTTTGATGTCTGCGACAGGCGGCGGGTCATGGTTTGGAGTGAAAAAAGGTCAAAATTTCAAGTCTAGATTTATCACCTAAAAATCACTCAGGGCATGTTTTATGTCATTTGAAGTGGATTTGGACAGGTTTTGAGTCAATTCTTTGACAAAGTTGACACCACAATTTTGATGTCTGCGACAGGCGGCGGGTCATGGTTTGGAGTGAAAAAAGGTCAAAATTTCAAGTCTAGATTTATCACCTAAAAATCACTCAGGGGCATGTTTTATGTCATTTGAAGTGGATTTGGACAGGTTTTGAGTCAATTCTTTGACAAAGTTGACACCACAATTTTTGATGTCTGCGACAGGCGGCGGGTCATGGTTTGGAGTGAAAAAAGGTCAAAATTTCAAGTCTAGATTTATCACCTAAAAATCACTCAGGGGCATGTTTTATGTCATTTGAAGTGGATTTGGACAGGTTTTGAGTCAATTCTTTGACAAAGTTGACACCATTTTTTGATGTCTGCGACAGGCGGCGGGTCATGGTTTGGAGTGAAAAAAGGTCAAAATTTCAAGTCTAGATTATCACCTAAAAATCACTCAGGGGCATGTTTTATGTCATTTGAAGTGGATTTGGACAGGTTTTGAGTCAATTCTTTGACAAAGTTGACACCACAATTTTTGATGTCTGCGACAGGCGGCGGGTCATGGTTTGGAGTGAAAAAAGGTCAAAATTTCAAGTCTAGATTTATCACCTAAAAATCACTCAGGGCTTTGTTTATGTCATTTGAAGTGGATTTGGACAGGTTTTGAGTCAATTCTTTGACAAAGTTGACACCACAATTTTTGATGTCTGCGACAGGCGGCGGGTCATGGTTTGGAGTGAAAAAAGGTCAAAATTTCAAGTCTAGATTTATCACCTAAAAATCACTCAGGGGCGTGTTTTATGTCATTTGAAGTGGATTTGGACAGGTTTTGAGTCAATTCTTTGACAAAGTTGACACCACAATTTTGATGTCTGCGACAGGCGGCGGGTCATGGTTTGGAGTGAAAAAAGGTCAAAATTTCAAGTCTAGATTTATCACCTAAAAATCACTCACTCCAGGGGCATGTTTTATGTCATTTGAAGTGGATTTGGACAGGTTTTGAGTCAATTCTTTGACAAAGTTGACACCACAATTTTTGATGTCTGCGACAGGCGGCGGGTCATGGTTTGGAGTGAAAAAAGGTCAAAATTTCAAGTCTAGATTTATCACCTAAAAATCACTCAGGGCATGTTTTATGTCATTTGAAGTGGATTTGGACAGGTTTTGAGTCAATTCTTTGACAAAGTTGACACCACAATTTTTGATGTCTGCGACAGGCGGCGGGTCATGGTTTGGAGTGAAAAAAGGTCAAAATTTCAAGTCTAGATTTATCACCTAAAAATCACTCAGGGGCATGTTTTATGTCATTTGAAGTGGATTTGGACAGGTTTTGAGTCAATTCTTTGACAAAGTTGACACCACAAATTTTTGATGTCTGCGACAGGCGGCGGTCATGGTTTGGAGTGAAAAAAGGTCAAAATTTCAAGTCTAGATTTATCACCTAAAAATCACTCAGCTCAGGGGCATGTTTTATGTCATTTGAAGTGGATTTGGACAGGTTTTGAGTCAATTCTTTGACAAAGTTGACACCACAATTTTTGATGTCTGCGACAGGCGGCGGTCATGGTTTGGAGTGAAAAAAGGTCAAAATTTCAAGTCTAGATTTATCACCTAAAAATCACTCAGGGCATGTTTTATGTCATTTGAAGTGGATTTGGACAGGTTTTGAGTCAATTCTTTGACAAAGTTGACACCACAATTTTGATGTCTGCGACAGGCGGCGGGTCATGGTTTGGAGTGAAAAAAGGTCAAAATTTCAAGTCTAGATTTATCACCTAAAAATCACTCAGGGCAGTGTTTTATGTCATTTGAAGTGGATTTGGACAGGTTTTGAGTCAATTCTTTGACAAAGTTGACACCACAATTTTTGATGTCTGCGACAGGCGGCGGTCATGGTTTGGAGTGAAAAAAGGTCAAAATTTCAAGTCTAGATTTATCACCTAAAAATCACTCAGGCTTAGCCAGGGGCATGTTTTATGTCATTTGAAGTGGATTTGGACAGGTTTTGAGTCAATTCTTTGACAAAGTTGACACCACAATTTTTGATGTCTGCGACAGGCGGCGGGTCATGGTTTGGAGTGAAAAAAGGTCAAAATTTCAAGTCTAGATTTATCACCTAAAAATCACTCAGGGGCATGTTTTATGTCATTTGAAGTGGATTTGGACAGGTTTTGAGTCAATTCTTTGACAAAGTTGACACCACAATTTTTGATGTCTGCGACAGGCGGCGGGTCATGGTTTGGAGTGAAAAAAGGTCAAAATTTCAAGTCTAGATTTATCACCTAAAAATCACTCAGGGGCATGTTTTATGTCATTTGAAGTGGATTTGGACAGGTTTTGAGTCAATTCTTTGACAAAGTTGACACCACAATTTTTGATGTCTGCGACAGGCGGCGGGTCATGGTTTGGAGTGAAAAAAGGTCAAAATTTCAAGTCTAGATTTATCACCTAAAAATCACTCAGGGCTTAGCAGGGGCATGTTTTATGTCATTTGAAGTGGATTTGGACAGGTTTTGAGTCAATTCTTTGACAAAGTTGACACCACAATTTTTGATGTCTGCGACAGGCGGCGGGTCATGGTTTGGAGTGAAAAAAGGTCAAAATTTCAAGTCTAGATTTATCACCTAAAAATCACTCAGGGGCATGTTTATGTATTGAAGTGGATTTGGACAGGTTTTGAGTCAATTCTTTGACAAAGTTGACACCACAATTTTTGATGTCTCGACAGGCGGCGGGTCATGGTTTGGAGTGAAAAAAGTCAAAATTTCAAGTGGTCATAAGATCACCACCCACAAGGGTCACATGTTTTATGTCATTTGAAGTGGATTTGGACAGGTTTGAGTCAATTCTTTGACAAAGTTGACACCACAATTTTTGATGTCTGCGACAGCGGGCGGTCATGGTTTGGAGTGAAAAAAGGTCAAAATTTCAAGTCTAGATTTATCACCTAAAAATCACTCAGGGCTTAGCCAGGGGCATGTTTTATGTCATTTGAAGTGGATTTGGACAGGTTTTGAGTCAATTCTTTGACAAAGTTGACACCACAATTTTTGATGTCTGCGACAGGCGGCGGGTCATGGTTTGGAGTGAAAAAAGGTCAAAATTTCAAGTCTAGATTTATCACCTAAAAATCACTCAGGGCATGTTTTATGTCATTTGAAGTGGATTTGGACAGGTTTTGAGTCAATTCTTTGACAAAGTTGACACCACAATTTTTGGTCTGCGACAGGCGGCGGGTCATGGTTTGGAGTGAAAAAAGGTCAAAATTTCAAGTCTAGATTTATCACCTAAAAATCACTCAGGGCATGTTTTATGTCATTTGAAGTGGATTTGGACAGGTTTTGAGTCAATTCTTTGACAAAGTTGACACCACAATTTTTGATGTCTGCGACAGGCGGCGGGTCATGGTTTGGAGTGAAAAAAGGTCAAAATTTCAAGTCTAGATTTATCACCTAAAAATCACTCAGGGTATGTAAAACTTAGCAGGGGCATGTTTTATGTCATTTGAAGTGGATTTGGACAGGTTTGAGTCAATTCTTTGACAAAGTTGACACCACAATTTTTGATGTCTGCGACAGCGGGCGGTCATGGTTTGGAGTGAAAAAAGGTCAAAATTTCAAGTCTAGATTTATCACCTAAAAATCACTCAGGGCATGTTTTATGTCATTTGAAGTGGATTTGGACAGGTTTTGAGTCAATTCTTTGACAAAGTTGACACCACAAATTTTTGATGTCTGCGACAGGCGGCGGTCATGGTTTGGAGTGAAAAAAGGTCAAAATTTCAAGTCTAGATTTATCACCTAAAAATCACTCAGTTTTATGTCATTTGAAGTGGATTGGACAGGTTTTGAGTCAATTCTTTGACAAAGTTGACACCACAATTTTTGATGTCTGCGACAGTCATGGTTTGGAGTGAAAAAAGGTCAAAATTTCAAGTCTAGATTTATCACCTAAAAATCACTCAGGGGCATGTTTTATGTCATTTGAAGTGGATTTGGACAGGTTTTGAGTCAATTCTTTGACAAAGTTGACACCACAATTTTTGATGTCTGCGACAGGCGGGGGTCATGGTTTGGAGTGAAAAAAGGTCAAAATTTCAAGTCTAGATTTATCACCTAAAAATCACTCAGGGCATGTTTTATGTCATTTGAAGTGGATTTGGACAGGTTTTGAGTCAATTCTTTGACAAAGTTGACACCACAATTTTTGATGTCTGCGACAGGCGGCGGTCATGGTTTGGAGTGAAAAAAGGTCAAATTTCAAGTCTAGATTTATCACCTAAAAATCACTCAGGGGCATGTTTTATGTCATTTGAAGTGGATTTGGACAGGTTTTGAGTCAATTCTTTGACAAAGTTGACACCACAATTTTTGATGTCTGCGACAGGCGGCGGGTCATGGTTTGGAGTGAAAAAAGGTCAAAATTTCAAGTCTAGATTTATCACCTAAAAATCACTCAGGGGGCATGTTTTATGTCATTTGAAGTGGATTTGGACAGGTTTTGAGTCAATTCTTTGACAAA
Source organism: Lates calcarifer (assembly GCF_001640805.2). Lineage (NCBI taxonomy): Eukaryota > Metazoa > Chordata > Actinopteri > Centropomidae > Lates > Lates calcarifer. The sequence continues at coordinate 26,025 of NW_026116923.1, forward strand.
GTTGACACCACAATTTTTGATGTCTGCGACAGGCGGCGGTCATGGTTTGGAGTGAAAAAAGGTCAAAATTTCAAGTCTAGATTTATCACCTAAAAATCACTCAGCTCAGGGCATGTTTTATGTCATTTGAAGTGGATTTGGACAGGTTTTGAGTCAATTCTTTGACAAAGTTGACACCACAATTTTTGATGTCTGCGACAGGCGGCGGGTCATGGTTTGGAGTGAAAAAAGGTCAAAATTTCAAGTCTAGATTTATCACCTAAAAATCACTCAGGGGCATGTTTTATGTCATTTGAAGTGGATTTGGACAGGTTTTTGAGTCAATTCTTTGACAAAGTTGACACCACAATTTTGATGTCTGCGACAGGCGGCGGTCATGGTTTGGAGTGAAAAAAGGTCAAAATTTCAAGTCTAGATTTATCACCTAAAAATCACTCAGGGGCATGTTTTATGTCATTTGAAGTGGATTTGGACAGGTTTTGAGTCAATTCTTTGACAAAGTTGACACCACAATTTTTGATGTCTGCGACAGGCGGCGGGTCATGGTTTGGAGTGAAAAAAGGTCAAAATTTCAAGTCTAGATTTATCACCTAAAAATCACTCAGGGCTTATGTTTTATGTCATTTGAAGTGGATTTGGACAGGTTTTGAGTCAATTCTTTGACAAAGTTGACACCACAATTTTTGATGTCTGCGACAGGCGGCGGTCATGGTTTGGAGTGAAAAAAGGTCAAAATTTCAAGTCTAGATTTATCACCTAAAAACACTCAGGCTTAAGGGCATGTTTTATGTCATTTGAAGTGGATTTGGACAGGTTTTGAGTCAATTCTTTGACAAAGTTGACACCACAATTTTTGATGTCTGCGACAGGCGGCGGGTCATGGTTTGGAGTGAAAAAAGGTCAAAATTTCAAGTCTAGATTTATCACCTAAAAATCACTCAGGGGTATGTAAAAC
>NW_026116924.1:0-42810 GCF_001640805.2 Lates calcarifer
AAAGTTGACACCACAATTTTTGATGTCTGCGACAGGCGGCGGGTCATGGTTTGGAGTGAAAAAAGGTCAAAATTTCAAGTCTAGATTTATCACCTAAAAATCACTCAGGGGCTTGTTTTATGTCATTTGAAGTGGATTTGGACAGGTTTTGAGTCAATTCTTTGACAAAGTTGACACCACAATTTTTGATGTCTGCGACAGGCGCGGGTCATGGTTTGGAGTGAAAAAAGGTCAAAATTTCAAGTCTAGATTTATCACCTAAAAATCATCAGGGTATGTAAACTTAGCCAGGGGCATGTTTTATGTCATTTGAAGTGGATTTGGACAGGTTTTGAGTCAATTCTTTGACAAAGTTGACACCACAATTTTTGATGTCTGCGACAGGCGGCGGGTCATGGTTTGGAGTGAAAAAAGGTCAAAATTTCAAGTCTAGATTTATCACCTAAAAATCACTCAGGGGCATGTTTTATGTCATTTGAAGTGGATTTGGACAGGTTTTGAGTCAATTCTTTGACAAAGTTGACACCACAATTTTTGATGTCTGCGACAGGCGGCGGTCATGGTTTGGAGTGAAAAAAGGTCAAAATTTCAAGTCTAGATTTATCACCTAAAACTCAGGGCCAGGGCATGTTTTATGTCATTTGAAGTGGATTTGGACAGGTTTTGAGTCAATTCTTTGACAAAGTTGACACCACAATTTTTGATGTCTGCGACAGGCGGCGGGTCATGGTTTGGAGTGAAAAAAGGTCAAAATTTCAAGTCTAGATTTATCACCTAAAAATCACTCAGGGGCATGTTTTATGTCATTTGAAGTGGATTTGGACAGGTTTTGAGTCAATTCTTTGACAAAGTTGACACAATTTTTGATGTCTGCGACAGGCGCGGGTCATGGTTTGGAGTGAAAAAAGGTCAAAATTTCAAGTCTAGATTTATCACCTAAAAACTCAGGGCTTAGCCAGGGGCATGTTTATGTCATTTGAAGTGGATTTGGACAGGTTTTGAGTCAATTCTTTGACAAAGTTGACACCACAATTTTTGATGTCTGCGACAGGCGGCGGGTCATGGTTTGGAGTGAAAAAAGGTCAAAATTTCAAGTCTAGATTTATCACCTAAAATCACTCAGGGGCATGTTTTTGTCATTTGAAGTGGATTTGGACAGGTTTTGAGTCAATTCTTTGACAAAGTTGACACCACAATTTTTGATGTCTGCGACAGGCGGCGGTCATGGTTTGGAGTGAAAAAAGGTCAAAATTTCAAGTCTAGATTTATCACCTAAAAATCACTCAGGGGCATGTTTTATGTCATTTGAAGTGGATTTGGACAGGTTTTGAGTCAATTCTTTGACAAAGTTGACACCACAATTTTTGATGTCTGCGACAGGCGGCGGTCATGGTTTGGAGTGAAAAAAGGTCAAAATTTCAAGTCTAGATTTATCACCTAAAAAACTCAGGGGTATGTAAAACTTAGCCAGGGGCATGTTTTATGTCATTTGAAGTGGATTTGGACAGGTTTTGAGTCAATTCTTTGACAAAGTTGACACCACAATTTTTGATGTCTGCGACAGGCGGCGGTCATGGTTTGGAGTGAAAAAAGGTCAAAATTTCAAGTCTAGATTTATCACCTAAAAATCACTCAGGGGCATGTTTTATGTCATTTGAAGTGGATTTGGACAGGTTTTGAGTCAATTCTTTGACAAAGTTGACACCACAATTTTTGATGTCTGCGACAGGCGGCGGGTCATGGTTTGGAGTGAAAAAAGGTCAAAATTTCAAGTCTAGATTTATCACCTAAAAATCACTCAGGGGCATGTTTTATGTCATTTGAAGTGGATTTGGACAGGTTTTGAGTCAATTCTTTGACAAAGTTGACACCACAATTTTTGATGTCTGCGACAGGCGGCGGGTCATGGTTTGGAGTGAAAAAAGGTCAAAATTTCAAGTCTAGATTTATCACCTAAAAATCACTCAGGGGCATGTTTTATGTCATTTGAAGTGGATTTGGACAGGTTTTGAGTCAATTCTTTGACAAAGTTGACACCACAATTTTTGATGTCTGCGACAGGGCGGGTCATGGTTTGGAGTGAAAAAAGGTCAAAATTTCAAGTCTAGATTTATCACCTAAAAATCACTCAGGGGCAAGTGTTTTATGTCATTTGAAGTGGATTTGGACAGGTTTTGAGTCAATTCTTTGACAAAGTTGACACCACAATTTTTGATGTCTGCGACAGGCGGCGGGTCATGGTTTGGAGTGAAAAAAGGTCAAAATTTCAAGTCTAGATTTATCACCTAAAAATCACTCAGGGGCATGTTTTATGTCATTTGAAGTGGATTTGGACAGGTTTTGAGTCAATTCTTTGACAAAGTTGACACCACAATTTTTGATGTCTGCGACAGGCGCGGGTCATGGTTTGGAGTGAAAAAAGGTCAAAATTTCAAGTCTAGATTTATCACCTAAAAATCACTCAGGGGCATGTTTTATGTCATTTGAAGTGGATTTGGACAGGTTTTGAGTCAATTCTTTGACAAAGTTGACACCACAATTTTTGATGTCTGCGACAGGCGGCGGGTCATGGTTTGGAGTGAAAAAAGGTCAAAATTTCAAGTCTAGATTTATCACCTAAAAATCACTCAGCCTTAGGGGGCATGTTTTATGTCATTTGAAGTGGATTTGGACAGGTTTTGAGTCAATTCTTTGACAAAGTTGACACCACAATTTTTGATGTCTGCGACAGGCGGCGGGTCATGGTTTGGAGTGAAAAAAGGTCAAAATTTCAAGTCTAGATTTATCACCTAAAAATCACTCAGGGGCATGTTTTATGTCATTTGAAGTGGATTTGGACAGGTTTTGAGTCAATTCTTTGACAAAGTTGACACCACAATTTTTGATGTCTGCGACAGGCGGCGGGTCATGGTTTGGAGTGAAAAAAGGTCAAAATTTCAAGTCTAGATTTATCACCTAAAAATCACTCAGGGGCATGTTTTATGTCATTTGAAGTGGATTTGGACAGGTTTTGAGTCAATTCTTTGACAAAGTTGACACCACAATTTTTGATGTCTGCGACAGGCGGCGGGTCATGGTTTGGAGTGAAAAAAGGTCAAAATTTCAAGTCTAGATTTATCACCTAAAAATCACTCAGGGCTTTGTTTTATGTCATTTGAAGTGGATTTGGACAGGTTTTGAGTCAATTCTTTGACAAAGTTGACACCACAATTTTTGATGTCTGCGACAGGCGGCGGGTCATGGTTTGGAGTGAAAAAAGGTCAAAATTTCAAGTCTAGATTTATCACCTAAAAATCACTCAGGGGCATGTTTTATGTCATTTGAAGTGGATTTGGACAGGTTTTGAGTCAATTCTTTGACAAAGTTGACACCACAATTTTTGATGTCTGCGACAGGCGGCGGGTCATGGTTTGGAGTGAAAAAAGGTCAAAATTTCAAGTCTAGATTTATCACCTAAAAATCACTCAGGGGCATGTTTTATGTCATTTGAAGTGGATTTGGACAGGTTTTGAGTCAATTCTTTGACAAAGTTGACACCACAATTTTTGATGTCTGCGACAGGCGGCGGGTCATGGTTTGGAGTGAAAAAAGGTCAAAATTTCAAGTCTAGATTTATCACCTAAAAATCACTCAGGGGTTTTTATGTTTTATGTCATTTGAAGTGGATTTGGACAGGTTTTGAGTCAATTCTTTGACAAAGTTGACACCACAATTTTTGATGTCTGCGACAGGCGGCGGGTCATGGTTTGGAGTGAAAAAAGGTCAAAATTTCAAGTCTAGATTTATCACCTAAAAATCACTCAGGGGCATGTTTTATGTCATTTGAAGTGGATTTGGACAGGTTTTGAGTCAATTCTTTGACAAAGTTGACACCACAATTTTTGATGTCTGCGACAGGCGGCGGGTCATGGTTTGGAGTGAAAAAAGGTCAAAATTTCAAGTCTAGATTTATCACCTAAAAATCACTCAGGGGCATGTTTTATGTCATTTGAAGTGGATTTGGACAGGTTTTGAGTCAATTCTTTGACAAAGTTGACACCACAATTTTTGATGTCTGCGACAGGCGCGGGTCATGGTTTGGAGTGAAAAAAGGTCAAAATTTCAAGTCTAGATTTATCACCTAAAAATCACTCAGGGCTTAGGGGGCATGTTTTATGTCATTTGAAGTGGATTTGGACAGGTTTTGAGTCAATTCTTTGACAAAGTTGACACCACAATTTTTGATGTCTGCGACAGGCGGCGGGTCATGGTTTGGAGTGAAAAAAGGTCAAAATTTCAAGTCTAGATTTATCACTAAAAATCACTCAGGGCAGCCAGGGCATGTTTTATGTCATTTGAAGTGGATTTGGACAGGTTTTGAGTCAATTCTTTGACAAAGTTGACACCACAATTTTTGATGTCTGCGACAGGCGGCGGGTCATGGTTTGGAGTGAAAAAAGGTCAAAATTTCAAGTCTAGATTTATCACCTAAAAATCACTCAGGGGCATGTTTTATGTCATTTGAAGTGGATTTGGACAGGTTTTGAGTCAATTCTTTGACAAAGTTGACACCCAATTTTTGATGTCTGCGACAGGCGGCGGGTCATGGTTTGGAGTGAAAAAAGGTCAAAATTTCAAGTCTAGATTTATCACCTAAAAATCACTCAGGGTATGTAAAACTTAGCCAGGGGCATGTTTTATGTCATTTGAAGTGGATTTGGACAGGTTTTGAGTCAATTCTTTGACAAAGTTGACACCACAATTTTTGATGTCTGCGACAGGCGGCGGGTCATGGTTTGGAGTGAAAAAAGGTCAAAATTTCAAGTCTAGATTTATCACCTAAAAATCACTCAGGGGCATGTTTTATGTCATTTGAAGTGGATTTGGACAGGTTTTGAGTCAATTCTTTGACAAAGTTGACACCACAATTTTGATGTCTGCGACAGGCGGCGGGTCATGGTTTGGAGTGAAAAAAGGTCAAAATTTCAAGTCTAGATTTATCACCTAAAAATCACTCAGGGGCATGTTTTATGTCATTTGAAGTGGATTTGGACAGGTTTTGAGTCAATTCTTTGACAAAGTTGACACCACAATTTTTGATGTCTGCGACAGGCGGCGGGTCATGGTTTGGAGTGAAAAAAGGTCAAAATTTCAAGTCTAGATTTATCACCTAAAAATCACTCAGGGCTTAGGGGCATGTTTTATGTCATTTGAAGTGGATTTGGACAGGTTTTGAGTCAATTCTTTGACAAAGTTGACACCACAATTTTTGATGTCTGCGACAGGCGGCGGGTCATGGTTTGGAGTGAAAAAAGGTCAAAATTTCAAGTCTAGATTTATCACCTAAAAATCACTCAGGGGCATGTTTTATGTCATTTGAAGTGGATTTGGACAGGTTTTGAGTCAATTCTTTGACAAAGTTGACACCACAATTTTTGATGTCTGCGACAGGCGGCGGGTCATGGTTTGGAGTGAAAAAAGGTCAAAATTTCAAGTCTAGATTTATCACCTAAAAATCACTCAGGGCTTAGCCAGGGGCATGTTTTATGTCATTTGAAGTGGATTTGGACAGGTTTTGAGTCAATTCTTTGACAAAGTTGACACCACAATTTTTGATGTCTGCGACAGGGCGGCGGGTCATGGTTTGGAGTGAAAAAAGGTCAAAATTTCAAGTCTAGATTTATCACCTAAAAATCACTCAGGGGCATGTTTTATGTCATTTGAAGTGGATTTGGACAGGTTTTGAGTCAATTCTTTGACAAAGTTGACACCACAATTTTTGATGTCTGCGACAGGCGGCGGTCATGGTTTGGAGTGAAAAAAGGTCAAAATTTCAAGTCTAGATTTATCACCTAAAAATCACTCAGGGGCATGTTTTATGTCATTTGAAGTGGATTTGGACAGGTTTTGAGTCAATTCTTTGACAAAGTTGACACCACAATTTTTGATGTCTGCGACAGGCGGCGGGTCATGGTTTGGAGTGAAAAAAGGTCAAAATTTCAAGTCTAGATTTATCACCTAAAAATCACACTCCAGGGGCATGTTTTATGTCATTTGAAGTGGATTTGGACAGGTTTTGAGTCAATTCTTTGACAAAGTTGACACCACAATTTTTGATGTCTGCGACAGGCGGCGGGTCATGGTTTGGAGTGAAAAAAGGTCAAAATTTCAAGTCTAGATTTATCACCTAAAAATCACTCAGGGGCATGTTTTATGTCATTTGAAGTGGATTTGGACAGGTTTTGAGTCAATTCTTTGACAAAGTTGACACCACAATTTTTGATGTCTGCGACAGGCGGCGGGTCATGGTTTGGAGTGAAAAAAGGTCAAAATTTCAAGTCTAGATTTATCACCTAAAAATCACTCAGGGGCATGTTTTTATGTCATTTGAAGTGGATTTGGACAGGTTTTGAGTCAATTCTTTGACAAAGTTGACACCACAATTTTTGATGTCTGCGACAGGCGGCGGGTCATGGTTTGGAGTGAAAAAAGGTCAAAATTTCAAGTCTAGATTTATCACCTAAAAATCACTCAGGGGCATGTTTTATGTCATTTGAAGTGGATTTGGACAGGTTTTGAGTCAATTCTTTGACAAAGTTGACACCACAATTTTTGATGTCTGCGACAGGCGGCGGGTCATGGTTTGGAGTGAAAAAAGGTCAAAATTTCAAGTCTAGATTTATCACCTAAAAATCACTCAGGGGCTTATGTTTTATGTCATTTGAAGTGGATTTGGACAGGTTTTGAGTCAATTCTTTGACAAAGTTGACACCACAATTTTTGATGTCTGCGACAGGCGGCGGGTCATGGTTTGGAGTGAAAAAAGGTCAAAATTTCAAGTCTAGATTTATCACCTAAAATCACTCAGGGGCATGTTTTATGTCATTTGAAGTGGATTTGGACAGGTTTTGAGTCAATTCTTTGACAAAGTTGACACCACACAATTTTTGATGTCTGCGACAGGCGGCGGGTCATGGTTTGGAGTGAAAAAAGGTCAAAATTTCAAGTCTAGATTTATCACCTAAAAATCACTCAGGGCTTAGGGGCATGTTTTATGTCATTTGAAGTGGATTTGGACAGGTTTTGAGTCAATTCTTTGACAAAGTTGACACCACAATTTTTGATGTCTGCGACAGGCGGCGGGTCATGGTTTGGAGTGAAAAAAGGTCAAAATTTCAAGTCTAGATTTTCACCTAAAAATCACTCAGGGGCATGTTTTATGTCATTTGAAGTGGATTTGGACAGGTTTTGAGTCAATTCTTTGACAAAGTTGACACCACAATTTTTGATGTCTGCGACAGGCGGCGGGTCATGGTTTGGAGTGAAAAAAGGTCAAAATTTCAAGTCTAGATTTATCACCTAAAAATCACTCAGGGGGCAGGGCATGTTTTATGTCATTTGAAGTGGATTTGGACAGGTTTTGAGTCAATTCTTTGACAAAGTTGACCACAATTTTTGATGTCTGCGACAGGCGGCGGGTCATGGTTTGGAGTGAAAAAAGGTCAAAATTTCAAGTCTAGATTTATCACCTAAAAATCACTCAGGGGCATGTTTTATGTCATTTGAAGTGGATTTGGACAGGTTTTGAGTCAATTCTTTGACAAAGTTGACACCACAATTTTTGATGTCTGCGACAGGCGGCGGGTCATGGTTTGGAGTGAAAAAAGGTCAAAATTTCAAGTCTAGATTTATCACCTAAAAATCACTCAGGGGCATGTTTTATGTCATTTGAAGTGGATTTGGACAGGTTTTGAGTCAATTCTTTGACAAAGTTGACACCACAATTTTTGATGTCTGCGACAGGCGCGGGTCATGGTTTGGAGTGAAAAAAGGTCAAAATTTCAAGTCTAGATTTTATCACCTAAAAATCACTCAGGGGTATGTAGTTTTATGTCATTTGAAGTGGATTTGGACAGGTTTTGAGTCAATTCTTTGACAAAGTTGACACCACAATTTTTGATGTCTGCGACAGGCGGCGGGTCATGGTTTGGAGTGAAAAAAGGTCAAAATTTCAAGTCTAGATTTATCACCTAAAAATCACTCAGGGGCATGTTTTATGTCATTTGAAGTGGATTTGGACAGGTTTTGAGTCAATTCTTTGACAAAGTTGACACCACAATTTTTGATGTCTGCGACAGGCGGCGGGTCATGGTTTGGAGTGAAAAAAGGTCAAAATTTCAAGTCTAGATTTATCACCTAAAAATCACTCAGGGGCATGTTTTATGTCATTTGAAGTGGATTTGGACAGGTTTTGAGTCAATTCTTTGACAAAGTTGACACCACAATTTTTGATGTCTGCGACAGGCGGCGGGTCATGGTTTGGAGTGAAAAAAGGTCAAAATTTCAAGTCTAGATTTATCACCTAAAAATCACTCAGGGGCATGTTTTATGTCATTTGAAGTGGATTTGGACAGGTTTTGAGTCAATTCTTTGACAAAGTTGACACCACAATTTTTGATGTCTGCGACAGGCGGCGGGTCATGGTTTGGAGTGAAAAAAGGTCAAAATTTCAAGTCTAGATTTATCACCTAAAAATCACTCAGGGGCATGTTTTATGTCATTTGAAGTGGATTTGGACAGGTTTTGAGTCAATTCTTTGACAAAGTTGACACCACAATTTTTGATGTCTGCGACAGGCGGCGGGTCATGGTTTGGAGTGAAAAAAGGTCAAAATTTCAAGTCTAGATTTATCACCTAAAAATCACTCAGGGGCATGTTTTATGTCATTTGAAGTGGATTTGGACAGGTTTTGAGTCAATTCTTTGACAAAGTTGACACACAATTTTTGATGTCTGCGACAGGCGGCGGGTCATGGTTTGGAGTGAAAAAAGGTCAAAATTTCAAGTCTAGATTTATCACCTAAAAATCACTCACTCCAGGGGCATGTTTTATGTCATTTGAAGTGGATTTGGACAGGTTTTGAGTCAATTCTTTGACAAAGTTGACACCACAATTTTTGATGTCTGCGACAGGCGGCGGGTCATGGTTTGGAGTGAAAAAAGGTCAAAATTTCAAGTCTAGATTTATCACCTAAAAATCACTCAGGGGCATGTTTTATGTCATTTGAAGTGGATTTGGACAGGTTTTGAGTCAATTCTTTGACAAAGTTGACACCACAATTTTTGATGTCTGCGACAGGCGGCGGGTCATGGTTTGGAGTGAAAAAAGGTCAAAATTTCAAGTCTAGATTTATCACCTAAAAATCACTCAGGGGCATGTTTTATGTCATTTGAAGTGGATTTGGACAGGTTTTGAGTCAATTCTTTGACAAAGTTGACACCACAATTTTTGATGTCTGCGACAGGCGGCGGGTCATGGTTTGGAGTGAAAAAAAGGTCAAAATTTCAAGTCTAGATTTATCACCTAAAAATCACTCAGGGGCATGTTTTATGTCATTTGAAGTGGATTTGGACAGGTTTTGAGTCAATTCTTTGACAAAGTTGACACCACAATTTTTGATGTCTGCGACAGGCGGCGGGTCATGGTTTGGAGTGAAAAAAGGTCAAAATTTCAAGTCTAGATTATCACCCAAAAATCACTCAGGGCTTTTTTATGTCATTTGAAGTGGATTTGGACAGGTTTTGAGTCAATTCTTTGACAAAGTTGACACCACAATTTTGATGTCTGCGACAGGCGGCGGGTCATGGTTTGGAGTGAAAAAAGGTCAAAATTTCAAGTCTAGATTTATCACCTAAAAATCACTCAGGGGCATGTTTTATGTCATTTGAAGTGGATTTGGACAGGTTTTGAGTCAATTCTTTGACAAAGTTGACACCACAATTTTTGATGTCTGCGACAGGCGGCGGGTCATGGTTTGGAGTGAAAAAAGGTCAAAATTTCAAGTCTAGATTTATCACCTAAAAATCACTCAGGGGCATGTTTTATGTCATTTGAAGTGGATTTGGACAGGTTTTGAGTCAATTCTTTGACAAAGTTGACACCACAATTTTTGATGTCTGCGACAGGCGGCGGGTCATGGTTTGGAGTGAAAAAAGGTCAAAATTTCAAGTCTAGATTTATCACCTAAAAATCACTCAGGGCTTTTTTTATGTCATTTGAAGTGGATTTGGACAGGTTTTGAGTCAATTCTTTGACAAAGTTGACACCACAATTTTTGATGTCTGCGACAGGCGCGGGTCATGGTTTGGAGTGAAAAAAGGTCAAAATTTCAAGTCTAGATTTATCACCTAAAAATCACTCAGGGGCATGTTTTATGTCATTTGAAGTGGATTTGGACAGGTTTTGAGTCAATTCTTTGACAAAGTTGACACCACAATTTTTGATGTCTGCGACAGGCGGCGGGTCATGGTTTGGAGTGAAAAAAGGTCAAAATTTCAAGTCTAGATTTATCACCTAAAAATCACTCAGGCTCCAGGGGCATGTTTATGTCATTTGAAGTGGATTTGGACAGGTTTTGAGTCAATTCTTTGACAAAGTTGACACCACAATTTTTGATGTCTGCGACAGGCGGCGGGTCATGGTTTGGAGTGAAAAAAGGTCAAAATTTCAAGTCTAGATTTATCACCTAAAAATCACTCAGGGGCATGTTTTATGTCATTTGAAGTGGATTTGGACAGGTTTTGAGTCAATTCTTTGACAAAGTTGACACCACAATTTTGATGTCTGCGACAGGCGGCGGGTCATGGTTTGGAGTGAAAAAAGGTCAAAATTTCAAGTCTAGATTTATCACCTAAAAAACTCAGGGGCATGTTTTATGTCATTTGAAGTGGATTTGGACAGGTTTTGAGTCAATTCTTTGACAAAGTTGACACCACAATTTTTGATGTCTGCGACAGGCGGCGGTCATGGTTTGGAGTGAAAAAAGGTCAAAATTTCAAGTCTAGATTTATCACTAAAAATCACTCAGGGCTTAGCCAGGGGCATGTTTATGTCATTTGAAGTGGATTTGGACAGGTTTTGAGTCAATTCTTGACAAAGTTGACACCACAATTTTTGATGTCTGCGACAGGCGGCGGGTCATGGTTTGGAGTGAAAAAAGGTCAAAATTTCAAGTCTAGATTTATCACCTAAAAATCACTCAGGGGCATGTTTTATGTCATTTGAAGTGGATTTGGACAGGTTTTGAGTCAATTCTTTGACAAAGTTGACACCACAATTTTTGATGTCTGCGACAGGCGGCGGGTCATGGTTTGGAGTGAAAAAAGGTCAAAATTTCAAGTCTAGATTTATCACCTAAAAATCACTCAGGGCATGTTTTATGTCATTTGAAGTGGATTTGGACAGGTTTTGAGTCAATTCTTTGACAAAGTTGACACCACAATTTGATGTCTGCGACAGGCGGCGGGTCATGGTTTGGAGTGAAAAAAGGTCAAAATTTCAAGTCTAGATTTATCACCTAAAAATCACTCAGGGGCTTAGCCAGGGCATGTTTTATGTCATTTGAAGTGGATTTGGACAGGTTTTGAGTCAATTCTTTGACAAAGTTGACACCACATTTTTGATGTCTGCGACAGGCGGCGGTCATGGTTTGGAGTGAAAAAGGTCAAAATTTCAAGTCTAGATTTATCACCTAAAAATCACTCAGGGCAGGGGGCATGTTTTATGTCATTTGAAGTGGATTTGGACAGGTTTTGAGTCAATTCTTTGACAAAGTTGACACACAATTTTTGATGTCTGCGACAGGCCGGGTCATGGTTTGGAGTGAAAAAAGGTCAAAATTTCAAGTCTAGATTTATCTAAAAATCACTCAGGGGCAATGTTTTATGTCATTTGAAGTGGATTTGGACAGGTTTTGAGTCAATTCTTTGACAAAGTTGACACCACATTTTTGATGTCTGCGACAGGCGGCGGTCATGGTTTGGAGTGAAAAAAGGTCAAAATTTCAAGTCTAGATTTATCACCTAAAAATCACTCAGGGGCATGTTTTATGTCATTTGAAGTGGATTTGGACAGGTTTTGAGTCAATTCTTTGACAAAGTTGACACCACAATTTTTGATGTCTGCGACAGGCGGCGGGTCATGGTTTGGAGTGAAAAAAGGTCAAAATTTCAAGTCTAGATTTATCACCTAAAAATCACTCAGGGGCATGTTTTATGTCATTTGAAGTGGATTTGGACAGGTTTTGAGTCAATTCTTTGACAAAGTTGACACCACAATTTTTGATGTCTGCGACAGGCGGCGGTCATGGTTTGGAGTGAAAAAAGGTCAAAATTTCAAGTCTAGATTTATCACCTAAAATCACTCAGGGGGTGTTTATGTCATTTGAAGTGGATTTGGACAGGTTTTGAGTCAATTCTTTGACAAAGTTGACACCACAATTTTTGATGTCTGCGACAGGCGGCGGGTCATGGTTTGGAGTGAAAAAAGGTCAAAATTTCAAGTCTAGATTTATCACCTAAAAATCACTCAGGGGTGTTTTATGTCATTTGAAGTGGATTTGGACAGGTTTGAGTCAATTCTTGACAAAGTTGACGGTCTAGATTTATCACCTAAAAATCACTCAGGGGCATGTTTTATGTCATTTGAAGTGGATTTGGACAGGTTTTGAGTCAATTCTTTGACAAAGTTGACACCACAATTTTTGATGTCTGCGACAGGCGGCGGGTCATGGTTTGGAGTGAAAAAAGGTCAAAATTTCAAGTCTAGATTTATCACCTAAAAATCACTCAGGGGCATGTTTTATGTCATTTGAAGTGGATTTGGACAGGTTTTGAGTCAATTCTTTGACAAAGTTGACACCACAATTTTTGATGTCTGCGACAGGCGGCGGGTCATGGTTTGGAGTGAAAAAAGGTCAAAATTTCAAGTCTAGATTTATCACCTAAAAATCACTCAGCTTTGTTTTATGTCATTTGAAGTGGATTTGGACAGGTTTTGAGTCAATTCTTTGACAAAGTTGACACCACAATTTTTGATGTCTGCGACAGGCGGCGGTCATGGTTTGGAGTGAAAAAAGGTCAAAATTTCAAGTCTAGATTTATCACCTAAAAATCACTCAGAGGTAAAACTTTTTTATGTCATTTGAAGTGGATTTGGACAGGTTTTGAGTCAATTCTTTGACAAAGTTGACACCACAATTTTTGATGTCTGCGACAGGCGGCGGGTCATGGTTTGGAGTGAAAAAAGGTCAAAATTTCAAGTCTAGATTTATCACCTAAAAATCACTCAGGGGCATGTTTTATGTCATTTGAAGTGGATTTGGACAGGTTTTGAGTCAATTCTTTGACAAAGTTGACACCACAATTTTTGATGTCTGCGACAGGCGGCGGGTCATGGTTTGGAGTGAAAAAAGGTCAAAATTTCAAGTCTAGATTTATCACCTAAAAATCACTCAGGGGCATGTTTTATGTCATTTGAAGTGGATTTGGACAGGTTTTGAGTCAATTCTTTGACAAAGTTGACACCACAATTTTTGATGTCTGCGACAGGCGGCGGGTCATGGTTTGGAGTGAAAAAAGGTCAAAATTTCAAGTCTAGATTTATCACCTAAAAATCACTCAGGGGCATGTTTTATGTCATTTGAAGTGGATTTGGACAGGTTTTGAGTCAATTCTTTGACAAAGTTGACACCACAATTTTTGATGTCTGCGACAGGCGGCGGGTCATGGTTTGGAGTGAAAAAAGGTCAAAATTTCAAGTCTAGATTTATCACCTAAAAATCACTCAGGGGCATGTTTTATGTCATTTGAAGTGGATTTGGACAGGTTTTGAGTCAATTCTTTGACAAAGTTGACACCACAATTTTTGATGTCTGCGACAGGCGGCGGGTCATGGTTTGGAGTGAAAAAAGGTCAAAATTTCAAGTCTAGATTTATCACCTAAAAATCACTCAGGGCATGTTTTATGTCATTTGAAGTGGATTTGGACAGGTTTTGAGTCAATTCTTTGACAAAGTTGACACCACAATTTTTGATGTCTGCGACAGGCGGCGGGTCATGGTTTGGAGTGAAAAAAGGTCAAAATTTCAAGTCTAGATTTCACCTAAAAATCACTCAGGGGCATGTTTTATGTCATTTGAAGTGGATTTGGACAGGTTTTGAGTCAATTCTTTGACAAAGTTGACACCACAATTTTTGATGTCTGCGACAGGCGGCGGGTCATGGTTTGGAGTGAAAAAAGGTCAAAATTTCAAGTCTAGATTTATCACCTAAAAATCACTCAGGGGCATGTTTTATGTCATTTGAAGTGGATTTGGACAGGTTTTGAGTCAATTCTTTGACAAAGTTGACACCACAATTTTTGATGTCTGCGACAGGCGGCGGGTCATGGTTTGGAGTGAAAAAAGGTCAAAATTTCAAGTCTAGATTATCACCTAAAAATCACTCAGGGGCATGTTTTATGTCATTTGAAGTGGATTTGGACAGGTTTTGAGTCAATTCTTTGACAAAGTTGACACCACAATTTTTGATGTCTGCGACAGGCGGCGGGTCATGGTTTGGAGTGAAAAAAGGTCAAAATTTCAAGTCTAGATTTATCACCTAAAAATCACTCAGGGGCATGTTTTATGTCATTTGAAGTGGATTTGGACAGGTTTTGAGTCAATTCTTTGACAAAGTTGACACCACAATTTTTGATGTCTGCGACAGGCGGCGGGTCATGGTTTGGAGTGAAAAAAGGTCAAAATTTCAAGTCTAGATTTATCACCTAAAAATCACTCAGGGGAGGGGCATGTTTTATGTCATTTGAAGTGGATTTGGACAGGTTTTGAGTCAATTCTTTGACAAAGTTGACACCACAATTTTTGATGTCTGCGACAGGCGGCGGGTCATGGTTTGGAGTGAAAAAAGGTCAAAATTTCAAGTCTAGATTTATCACCTAAAAATCACTCAGGGGCATGTTTTATGTCATTTGAAGTGGATTTGGACAGGTTTTGAGTCAATTCTTTGACAAAGTTGACACCACAATTTTTGATGTCTGCGACAGGCGGCGGTCATGGTTTGGAGTGAAAAAAGGTCAAAATTTCAAGTCTAGATTTATCACCTAAAAATCACTCAGGGGGGGGGCATGTTTTATGTCATTTGAAGTGGATTTGGACAGGTTTTGAGTCAATTCTTTGACAAAGTTGACACCACAATTTTGATGTCTGCGACAGGCGGCGGGTCATGGTTTGGAGTGAAAAAAGGTCAAAATTTCAAGTCTAGATTTATCACCTAAAATCACTCAGGGGCATGTTTTATGTCATTTGAAGTGGATTTGGACAGGTTTTGAGTCAATTCTTTGACAAAGTTGACACCACAATTTTTGATGTCTGCGACAGGCGGCGGGTCATGGTTTGGAGTGAAAAAAGGTCAAAATTTCAAGTCTAGATTTATCACCTAAAAATCACTCAGGGGCATGTTTTATGTCATTTGAAGTGGATTTGGACAGGTTTTGAGTCAATTCTTTGACAAAGTTGACACCACAATTTTTGATGTCTGCGACAGGCGGCGGGTCATGGTTTGGAGTGAAAAAAGGTCAAAATTTCAAGTCTAGATTTATCACCTAAAAATCACTCAGGGGCTTATGTTTTATGTCATTTGAAGTGGATTTGGACAGGTTTTGAGTCAATTCTTTGACAAAGTTGACACCACAATTTTTGATGTCTGCGACAGGCGGCGGGGTTTGGAGTGAAAAAAGGTCAAAATGTCTAGATTTGGAGTGAAAAAAGGTCAAAATTTCAAGTCTAGATTTATCACCTAAAAATCACTCAGGGGCATGTTTTATGTCATTTGAAGTGGATTTGGACAGGTTTTGAGTCAATTCTTTGACAAAGTTGACACCACAATTTTTGATGTCTGCGACAGGCGGCGGGTCATGGTTTGGAGTGAAAAAAGGTCAAAATTTCAAGTCTAGATTTATCACCTAAAAATCACTCAGGGGCATGTTTTATGTCATTTGAAGTGGATTTGGACAGGTTTTGAGTCAATTCTTTGACAAAGTTGACACCACAATTTTTGATGTCTGCGACAGGCGGCGGGTCATGGTTTGGAGTGAAAAAAGGTCAAAATTTCAAGTCTAGATTTATCACCTAAAAATCACTCAGGGGCATGTTTTATGTCATTTGAAGTGGATTTGGACAGGTTTTGAGTCAATTCTTTGACAAAGTTGACACCACAATTTTTGATGTCTGCGACAGGCGGCGGGTCATGGTTTGGAGTGAAAAAAGGTCAAAATTTCAAGTCTAGATTTATCACCTAAAAATCACTCAGGGGCATGTTTTATGTCATTTGAAGTGGATTTGGACAGGTTTTGAGTCAATTCTTTGACAAAGTTGACACCACAATTTTTGATGTCTGCGACAGGCGGCGGGTCATGGTTTGGAGTGAAAAAAGGTCAAAATTTCAAGTCTAGATTTATCACCTAAAAATCACTCAGGGGCATGTTTTATGTCATTTGAAGTGGATTTGGACAGGTTTTGAGTCAATTCTTTGACAAAGTTGACACCACAATTTTTGATGTCTGCGACAGGCGGCGGGTCATGGTTTGGAGTGAAAAAAGGTCAAAATTTCAAGTCTAGATTTATCACCTAAAAATCACTCAGGGGCATGTTTTATGTCATTTGAAGTGGATTTGGACAGGTTTTGAGTCAATTCTTTGACAAAGTTGACACCACAATTTTTGATGTCTGCGACAGGCGGCGGGTCATGGTTTGGAGTGAAAAAAGGTCAAAATTTCAAGTCTAGATTTATCACCTAAAAATCACTCAGGGGCATGTTTTATGTCATTTGAAGTGGATTTGGACAGGTTTTGAGTCAATTCTTTGACAAAGTTGACACCACAATTTTTGATGTCTGCGACAGGCGGCGGGTCATGGTTTGGAGTGAAAAAAGGTCAAAATTTCAAGTCTAGATTTATCACCTAAAAATCACTCAGGGGCATGTTTTATGTCATTTGAAGTGGATTTGGACAGGTTTTGAGTCAATTCTTTGACAAAGTTGACACCACAATTTTTGATGTCTGCGACAGGCGGCGGGTCATGGTTTGGAGTGAAAAAAGGTCAAAATTTCAAGTCTAGATTTATCACCTAAAAATCACTCAGGGGCATGTTTTATGTCATTTGAAGTGGATTTGGACAGGTTTTGAGTCAATTCTTTGACAAAGTTGACACCACAATTTTTGATGTCTGCGACAGGCGGCGGGTCATGGTTTGGAGTGAAAAAAGGTCAAAATTTCAAGTCTAGATTTATCACCTAAAAATCACTCAGGGGCATGTTTTATGTCATTTGAAGTGGATTTGGACAGGTTTTGAGTCAATTCTTTGACAAAGTTGACACCACAATTTTTGATGTCTGCGACAGGCGGCGGGTCATGGTTTGGAGTGAAAAAAGGTCAAAATTTCAAGTCTAGATTTATCACCTAAAAATCACTCAGGGGCATGTTTTATGTCATTTGAAGTGGATTTGGACAGGTTTTGAGTCAATTCTTTGACAAAGTTGACACCACAATTTTTGATGTCTGCGACAGGCGGCGGGTCATGGTTTGGAGTGAAAAAAGGTCAAAATTTCAAGTCTAGATTTATCACCTAAAAATCACTCAGGGGCATGTTTTATGTCATTTGAAGTGGATTTGGACAGGTTTTGAGTCAATTCTTTGACAAAGTTGACACCACAATTTTTGATGTCTGCGACAGGCGGCGGGTCATGGTTTGGAGTGAAAAAAGGTCAAAATTTCAAGTCTAGATTTATCACCTAAAAATCACTCAGGGCATGTTTTATGTCATTTGAAGTGGATTTGGACAGGTTTTGAGTCAATTCTTTGACAAAGTTGACACCACAATTTTTGATGTCTGCGACAGGCGGCGGGTCATGGTTTGGAGTGAAAAAAGGTCAAAATTTCAAGTCTAGATTTATCACCTAAAAATCACTCAGGGGCATGTTTTATGTCATTTGAAGTGGATTTGGACAGGTTTTGAGTCAATTCTTTGACAAAGTTGACACCACAATTTTTGATGTCTGCGACAGGCGGCGGGTCATGGTTTGGAGTGAAAAAAGGTCAAAATTTCAAGTCTAGATTTATCACCTAAAAATCACTCAGGGGCTTATGTTTTATGTCATTTGAAGTGGATTTGGACAGGTTTTGAGTCAATTCTTTGACAAAGTTGACACCACAATTTTTGATGTCTGCGACAGGCGGCGGGTCATGGTTTGGAGTGAAAAAAGGTCAAAATTTCAAGTCTAGATTTATCACCTAAAAATCACTCAGGGGCATGTTTTATGTCATTTGAAGTGGATTTGGACAGGTTTTGAGTCAATTCTTTGACAAAGTTGACACCACAATTTTTGATGTCTGCGACAGGCGGCGGGTCATGGTTTGGAGTGAAAAAAGGTCAAAATTTCAAGTCTAGATTTATCACCTAAAAATCACTCAGGGGCATGTTTTATGTCATTTGAAGTGGATTTGGACAGGTTTTGAGTCAATTCTTTGACAAAGTTGACACCACAATTTTTGATGTCTGCGACAGGCGGCGGGTCATGGTTTGGAGTGAAAAAAGGTCAAAATTTCAAGTCTAGATTTATCACCTAAAAATCACTCAGGGGCATGTTTTATGTCATTTGAAGTGGATTTGGACAGGTTTTGAGTCAATTCTTTGACAAAGTTGACACCACAATTTTTGATGTCTGCGACAGGCGGCGGGTCATGGTTTGGAGTGAAAAAAGGTCAAAATTTCAAGTCTAGATTTATCACCTAAAAATCACTCAGGGGCATGTTTTATGTCATTTGAAGTGGATTTGGACAGGTTTTGAGTCAATTCTTTGACAAAGTTGACACCACAATTTTTGATGTCTGCGACAGGCGGCGGGTCATGGTTTGGAGTGAAAAAAGGTCAAAATTTCAAGTCTAGATTTATCACCTAAAAATCACTCAGGGGCATGTTTTATGTCATTTGAAGTGGATTTGGACAGGTTTTGAGTCAATTCTTTGACAAAGTTGACACCACAATTTTTGATGTCTGCGACAGGCGGCGGGTCATGGTTTGGAGTGAAAAAAGGTCAAAATTTCAAGTCTAGATTTATCACCTAAAAATCACTCAGGGGCATGTTTTATGTCATTTGAAGTGGATTTGGACAGGTTTTGAGTCAATTCTTTGACAAAGTTGACACCACAATTTTTGATGTCTGCGACAGGCGGCGGGTCATGGTTTGGAGTGAAAAAAGGTCAAAATTTCAAGTCTAGATTTATCACCTAAAAATCACTCAGGGGCATGTTTTATGTCATTTGAAGTGGATTTGGACAGGTTTTGAGTCAATTCTTTGACAAAGTTGACACCACAATTTTTGATGTCTGCGACAGGCGGCGGGTCATGGTTTGGAGTGAAAAAAGGTCAAAATTTCAAGTCTAGATTTATCACCTAAAAATCACTCAGGGGCATGTTTTATGTCATTTGAAGTGGATTTGGACAGGTTTTGAGTCAATTCTTTGACAAAGTTGACACCACAATTTTTGATGTCTGCGACAGGCGGCGGGTCATGGTTTGGAGTGAAAAAAGGTCAAAATTTCAAGTCTAGATTTATCACCTAAAAATCACTCAGGGGCATGTTTTATGTCATTTGAAGTGGATTTGGACAGGTTTTGAGTCAATTCTTTGACAAAGTTGACACCACAATTTTTGATGTCTGCGACAGGCGGCGGGTCATGGTTTGGAGTGAAAAAAGGTCAAAATTTCAAGTCTAGATTTATCACCTAAAAATCACTCAGGGGCATGTTTTATGTCATTTGAAGTGGATTTGGACAGGTTTTGAGTCAATTCTTTGACAAAGTTGACACCACAATTTTTGATGTCTGCGACAGGCGGCGGGTCATGGTTTGGAGTGAAAAAAGGTCAAAATTTCAAGTCTAGATTTATCACCTAAAAATCACTCAGGGGCATGTTTTATGTCATTTGAAGTGGATTTGGACAGGTTTTGAGTCAATTCTTTGACAAAGTTGACACCACAATTTTTGATGTCTGCGACAGGCGGCGGGTCATGGTTTGGAGTGAAAAAAGGTCAAAATTTCAAGTCTAGATTTATCACCTAAAAATCACTCAGGGGCATGTTTTATGTCATTTGAAGTGGATTTGGACAGGTTTTGAGTCAATTCTTTGACAAAGTTGACACCACAATTTTTGATGTCTGCGACAGGCGGCGGGTCATGGTTTGGAGTGAAAAAAGGTCAAAATTTCAAGTCTAGATTTATCACCTAAAAATCACTCAGGGGCATGTTTTATGTCATTTGAAGTGGATTTGGACAGGTTTTGAGTCAATTCTTTGACAAAGTTGACACCACAATTTTTGATGTCTGCGACAGGCGGCGGGTCATGGTTTGGAGTGAAAAAAGGTCAAAATTTCAAGTCTAGATTTATCACCTAAAAATCACTCAGGGGCATGTTTTATGTCATTTGAAGTGGATTTGGACAGGTTTTGAGTCAATTCTTTGACAAAGTTGACACCACAATTTTTGATGTCTGCGACAGGCGGCGGGTCATGGTTTGGAGTGAAAAAAGGTCAAAATTTCAAGTCTAGATTTATCACCTAAAAATCACTCAGGGGCATGTTTTATGTCATTTGAAGTGGATTTGGACAGGTTTTGAGTCAATTCTTTGACAAAGTTGACACCACAATTTTTGATGTCTGCGACAGGCGGCGGGTCATGGTTTGGAGTGAAAAAAGGTCAAAATTTCAAGTCTAGATTTATCACCTAAAAATCACTCAGGGGCATGTTTTATGTCATTTGAAGTGGATTTGGACAGGTTTTGAGTCAATTCTTTGACAAAGTTGACACCACAATTTTTGATGTCTGCGACAGGCGGCGGGTCATGGTTTGGAGTGAAAAAAGGTCAAAATTTCAAGTCTAGATTTATCACCTAAAAATCACTCAGGGGCATGTTTTATGTCATTTGAAGTGGATTTGGACAGGTTTTGAGTCAATTCTTTGACAAAGTTGACACCACAATTTTTGATGTCTGCGACAGGCGGCGGGTCATGGTTTGGAGTGAAAAAAGGTCAAAATTTCAAGTCTAGATTTATCACCTAAAAATCACTCAGGGGCATGTTTTATGTCATTTGAAGTGGATTTGGACAGGTTTTGAGTCAATTCTTTGACAAAGTTGACACCACAATTTTTGATGTCTGCGACAGGCGGCGGTCATGGTTTGGAGTGAAAAAAGGTCAAAATTTCAAGTCTAGATTTATCACCTAAAAATCACTCAGGGGCATGTTTTATGTCATTTGAAGTGGATTTGGACAGGTTTTGAGTCAATTCTTTGACAAAGTTGACACCACAATTTTTGATGTCTGCGACAGGCGGCGGGTCATGGTTTGGAGTGAAAAAAGGTCAAAATTTCAAGTCTAGATTTATCACCTAAAAATCACTCAGGGGCATGTTTTATGTCATTTGAAGTGGATTTGGACAGGTTTTGAGTCAATTCTTTGACAAAGTTGACACCACAATTTTTGATGTCTGCGACAGGCGGCGGGTCATGGTTTGGAGTGAAAAAAGGTCAAAATTTCAAGTCTAGATTTATCACCTAAAAATCACTCAGGGGCATGTTTTATGTCATTTGAAGTGGATTTGGACAGGTTTTGAGTCAATTCTTTGACAAAGTTGACACCACAATTTTTGATGTCTGCGACAGGCGGCGGGTCATGGTTTGGAGTGAAAAAAGGTCAAAATTTCAAGTCTAGATTTATCACCTAAAAATCACTCAGGGGCATGTTTTATGTCATTTGAAGTGGATTTGGACAGGTTTTGAGTCAATTCTTTGACAAAGTTGACACCACAATTTTTGATGTCTGCGACAGGCGGCGGGTCATGGTTTGGAGTGAAAAAAGGTCAAAATTTCAAGTCTAGATTTATCACCTAAAAATCACTCAGGGGCATGTTTTATGTCATTTGAAGTGGATTTGGACAGGTTTTGAGTCAATTCTTTGACAAAGTTGACACCACAATTTTTGATGTCTGCGACAGGCGGCGGTCATGGTTTGGAGTGAAAAAAGGTCAAAATTTCAAGTCTAGATTTATCACCTAAAAATCACTCAGGGGCATGTTTTATGTCATTTGAAGTGGATTTGGACAGGTTTTGAGTCAATTCTTTGACAAAGTTGACACCACAATTTTTGATGTCTGCGACAGGCGGCGGGTCATGGTTTGGAGTGAAAAAAGGTCAAAATTTCAAGTCTAGATTTATCACCTAAAAATCACTCAGGGGCATGTTTTATGTCATTTGAAGTGGATTTGGACAGGTTTTGAGTCAATTCTTTGACAAAGTTGACACCACAATTTTTGATGTCTGCGACAGGCGGCGGGTCATGGTTTGGAGTGAAAAAAGGTCAAAATTTCAAGTCTAGATTTATCACCTAAAAATCACTCAGGGGCATGTTTTATGTCATTTGAAGTGGATTTGGACAGGTTTTGAGTCAATTCTTTGACAAAGTTGACACCACAATTTTTGATGTCTGCGACAGGCGGCGGGTCATGGTTTGGAGTGAAAAAAGGTCAAAATTTCAAGTCTAGATTTATCACCTAAAAATCACTCAGGGGCATGTTTTATGTCATTTGAAGTGGATTTGGACAGGTTTTGAGTCAATTCTTTGACAAAGTTGACACCACAATTTTTGATGTCTGCGACAGGCGGCGGGTCATGGTTTGGAGTGAAAAAAGGTCAAAATTTCAAGTCTAGATTTATCACCTAAAAATCACTCAGGGGCATGTTTTATGTCATTTGAAGTGGATTTGGACAGGTTTTGAGTCAATTCTTTGACAAAGTTGACACCACAATTTTTGATGTCTGCGACAGGCGGCGGGTCATGGTTTGGAGTGAAAAAAGGTCAAAATTTCAAGTCTAGATTTATCACCTAAAAATCACTCAGGGGCATGTTTTATGTCATTTGAAGTGGATTTGGACAGGTTTTGAGTCAATTCTTTGACAAAGTTGACACCACAATTTTTGATGTCTGCGACAGGCGGCGGGTCATGGTTTGGAGTGAAAAAAGGTCAAAATTTCAAGTCTAGATTTATCACCTAAAAATCACTCAGGGGCATGTTTTATGTCATTTGAAGTGGATTTGGACAGGTTTTGAGTCAATTCTTTGACAAAGTTGACACCACAATTTTTGATGTCTGCGACAGGCGGCGGGTCATGGTTTGGAGTGAAAAAAGGTCAAAATTTCAAGTCTAGATTTATCACCTAAAAATCACTCAGGGGCATGTTTTATGTCATTTGAAGTGGATTTGGACAGGTTTTGAGTCAATTCTTTGACAAAGTTGACACCACAATTTTTGATGTCTGCGACAGGCGGCGGGTCATGGTTTGGAGTGAAAAAAGGTCAAAATTTCAAGTCTAGATTTATCACCTAAAAATCACTCAGGGGCATGTTTTATGTCATTTGAAGTGGATTTGGACAGGTTTTGAGTCAATTCTTTGACAAAGTTGACACCACAATTTTTGATGTCTGCGACAGGCGGCGGGTCATGGTTTGGAGTGAAAAAAGGTCAAAATTTCAAGTCTAGATTTATCACCTAAAAAACTCACTCAGGGGCATGTTTTATGTCATTTGAAGTGGATTTGGACAGGTTTTGAGTCAATTCTTTGACAAAGTTGACACCACAATTTTTGATGTCTGCGACAGGCGGCGGGTCATGGTTTGGAGTGAAAAAAGGTCAAAATTTCAAGTCTAGATTTATCACCTAAAAATCACTCAGGGGCATGTTTTATGTCATTTGAAGTGGATTTGGACAGGTTTTGAGTCAATTCTTTGACAAAGTTGACACCACAATTTTTGATGTCTGCGACAGGCGGCGGGTCATGGTTTGGAGTGAAAAAAGGTCAAAATTTCAAGTCTAGATTTATCACCTAAAAATCACTCAGGGGCATGTTTTATGTCATTTGAAGTGGATTTGGACAGGTTTTGAGTCAATTCTTTGACAAAGTTGACACCACAATTTTTGATGTCTGCGACAGGCGGCGGGTCATGGTTTGGAGTGAAAAAAGGTCAAAATTTCAAGTCTAGATTTATCACCTAAAAATCACTCAGGGGCATGTTTTATGTCATTTGAAGTGGATTTGGACAGGTTTTGAGTCAATTCTTTGACAAAGTTGACACCACAATTTTTGATGTCTGCGACAGGCGGCGGGTCATGGTTTGGAGTGAAAAAAGGTCAAAATTTCAAGTCTAGATTTATCACCTAAAAATCACTCAGGGGCATGTTTTATGTCATTTGAAGTGGATTTGGACAGGTTTTGAGTCAATTCTTTGACAAAGTTGACACCACAATTTTTGATGTCTGCGACAGGCGGCGGGTCATGGTTTGGAGTGAAAAAAGGTCAAAATTTCAAGTCTAGATTTATCACCTAAAAATCACTCAGGGGCATGTTTTATGTCATTTGAAGTGGATTTGGACAGGTTTTGAGTCAATTCTTTGACAAAGTTGACACCACAATTTTTGATGTCTGCGACAGGCGGCGGGTCATGGTTTGGAGTGAAAAAAGGTCAAAATTTCAAGTCTAGATTTATCACCTAAAAATCACTCAGGGGCATGTTTTATGTCATTTGAAGTGGATTTGGACAGGTTTTGAGTCAATTCTTTGACAAAGTTGACACCACAATTTTTGATGTCTGCGACAGGCGGCGGGTCATGGTTTGGAGTGAAAAAAGGTCAAAATTTCAAGTCTAGATTTATCACCTAAAAATCACAGGGGCATGTTTTATGTCATTTGAAGTGGATTTGGACAGGTTTTGAGTCAATTCTTTGACAAAGTTGACACCACAATTTTTGATGTCTGCGACAGGCGCGGGTCATGGTTTGGAGTGAAAAAAGGTCAAAATTTCAAGTCTAGATTTATCACCTAAAAATCACTCAGGGGCATGTTTTATGTCATTTGAAGTGGATTTGGACAGGTTTTGAGTCAATTCTTTGACAAAGTTGACACCACAATTTTTGATGTCTGCGACAGGCATGGCGGGTTTTGAGTCAATTCTTTGGATGTCTGCGACAGTGGAGTGAAAAAAGGTCAAAATTTCAAGTCTAGATTTATCACCTAAAAATCACTCAGGGGGGCATGTTTTATGTCATTTGAAGTGGATTTGGACAGGTTTTGAGTCAATTCTTTGACAAAGTTGACACCACAATTTTTGATGTCTGCGACAGGCGGCGGGTCATGGTTTGGAGTGAAAAAAGGTCAAAATTTCAAGTCTAGATTTATCACCTAAAAATCACTCACTTCAGGGGCATGTTTTATGTCATTTGAAGTGGATTTGGACAGGTTTTGAGTCAATTCTTTGACAAAGTTGACACCACAATTTTGATGTCTGCGACAGGCGGCGGGTCATGGTTTGGAGTGAAAAAAGGTCAAAATTTCAAGTCTAGATTTATCACCTAAAAATCACTCAGGGGCATGTTTTATGTCATTTGAAGTGGATTTGGACAGGTTTTGAGTCAATTCTTTGACAAAGTTGACACCACAATTTTTGATGTCTGCGACAGGCGGCGGGTCATGGTTTGGAGTGAAAAAAGGTCAAAATTTCAAGTCTAGATTTATCACCTAAAAATCACTCAGGGGCATGTTTTATGTCATTTGAAGTGGATTTGGACAGGTTTTGAGTCAATTCTTTGACAAAGTTGACACCACAATTTTTGATGTCTGCGACAGCGGCGGTCATGGTTTGGAGTGAAAAAAGGTCAAAATTTCAAGTCTAGATTTATCACCTAAAAATCACTCAGGGCATGTTTTATGTCATTTGAAGTGGATTTGGACAGGTTTTGAGTCAATTCTTTGACAAAGTTGACACCACAATTTTTGATGTCTGCGACAGGCGGCGGGTCATGGTTTGGAGTGAAAAAAGGTCAAAATTTCAAGTCTAGATTTATCACCTAAAAATCACTCAGGGGCATGTTTTATGTCATTTGAAGTGGATTTGGACAGGTTTTGAGTCAATTCTTTGACAAAGTTGACACCACAATTTTTGATGTCTGCGACAGGCGGCGGGTCATGGTTTGGAGTGAAAAAAGGTCAAAATTTCAAGTCTAGATTTATCACCTAAAAATCACTCAGGGGCATGTTTTATGTCATTTGAAGTGGATTTGGACAGGTTTTGAGTCAATTCTTTGACAAAGTTGACACCACAATTTTTGATGTCTGCGACAGGCGGCGGGTCATGGTTTGGAGTGAAAAAAGGTCAAAATTTCAAGTCTAGATTTATCACCTAAAAATCACTCAGGGGCATGTTTTATGTCATTTGAAGTGGATTTGGACAGGTTTTGAGTCAATTCTTTGACAAAGTTGACACCACAATTTTTGATGTCTGCGACAGGCGGCGGGTCATGGTTTGGAGTGAAAAAAGGTCAAAATTTCAAGTCTAGATTTATCACCTAAAAATCACTCAGGGCATGTTTTATGTCATTTGAAGTGGATTTGGACAGGTTTTGAGTCAATTCTTTGACAAAGTTGACACCACAATTTTTGATGTCTGCGACAGGCGGCGGGTCATGGTTTGGAGTGAAAAAAGGTCAAAATTTCAAGTCTAGATTTATCACCTAAAAATCACTCAGGGGCATGTTTTATGTCATTTGAAGTGGATTTGGACAGGTTTTGAGTCAATTCTTTGACAAAGTTGACACCACAATTTTTGATGTCTGCGACAGGCGGGGTCATGGTTTGGAGTGAAAAAAGGTCAAAATTTCAAGTCTAGATTTATCACCTAAAAATCACTCAGGGCATGTTTTATGTCATTTGAAGTGGATTTGGACAGGTTTTGAGTCAATTCTTTGACAAAGTTGACACCACAATTTTTGATGTCTGCGACAGGCGCGGGTCATGGTTTGGAGTGAAAAAAGGTCAAAATTTCAAGTCTAGATTTATCACCTAAAAATCACTCAGGGGCATGTTTTATGTCATTTGAAGTGGATTTGGACAGGTTTTGAGTCAATTCTTTGACAAAGTTGACACCACAATTTTTGATGTCTGCGACAGGCGGCGGGTCATGGTTTGGAGTGAAAAAAGGTCAAAATTTCAAGTCTAGATTTATCACCTAAAAATCACTCAGGGGCATGTTTTATGTCATTTGAAGTGGATTTGGACAGGTTTTGAGTCAATTCTTTGACAAAGTTGACACCACAATTTTTGATGTCTGCGACAGGCGGCGGGTCATGGTTTGGAGTGAAAAAAGGTCAAAATTTCAAGTCTAGATTTATCACCTAAAAATCACTCAGGGGCATGTTTTATGTCATTTGAAGTGGATTTGGACAGGTTTTGAGTCAATTCTTTGACAAAGTTGACACCACAATTTTTGATGTCTGCGACAGGCGGCGGTCATGGTTTGGAGTGAAAAAAGGTCAAAATTTCAAGTCTAGATTTATCACCTAAAAATCACTCAGGGCATGTTTTATGTCATTTGAAGTGGATTTGGACAGGTTTTGAGTCAATTCTTTGACAAAGTTGACACCACAATTTTTGATGTCTGCGACAGGCGGCGGGTCATGGTTTGGAGTGAAAAAAGGTCAAAATTTCAAGTCTAGATTTATCACCTAAAAATCACTCAGGGGCATGTTTTATGTCATTTGAAGTGGATTTGGACAGGTTTTGAGTCAATTCTTTGACAAAGTTGACACCACAATTTTTGATGTCTGCGACAGGCGCGGGTCATGGTTTGGAGTGAAAAAAGGTCAAAATTTCAAGTCTAGATTTATCACCTAAAAATCACTCAGGGGCATGTTTTATGTCATTTGAAGTGGATTTGGACAGGTTTTGAGTCAATTCTTTGACAAAGTTGACACCACAATTTTTGATGTCTGCGACAGGCGGCGGTCATGGTTTGGAGTGAAAAAAGGTCAAAATTTCAAGTCTAGATTTATCACCTAAAAATCACAGGGGCATGTTTTATGTCATTTGAAGTGGATTTGGACAGGTTTTGAGTCAATTCTTTGACAAAGTTGACACCACAATTTTTGATGTCTGCGACAGGCGGCGGGTCATGGTTTGGAGTGAAAAAAGGTCAAAATTTCAAGTCTAGATTTATCACCTAAAAATCACTCAGGGCATGTTTTATGTCATTTGAAGTGGATTTGGACAGGTTTTGAGTCAATTCTTTGACAAAGTTGACACCACAATTTTTGATGTCTGCGACAGGCGGCGGGTCATGGTTTGGAGTGAAAAAAGGTCAAAATTTCAAGTCTAGATTTATCACCTAAAAAACTCACTCAGGGGCATGTTTTATGTCATTTGAAGTGGATTTGGACAGGTTTTGAGTCAATTCTTTGACAAAGTTGACACCACAATTTTTGATGTCTGCGACAGGCGGCGGGTCATGGTTTGGAGTGAAAAAAGGTCAAAATTTCAAGTCTAGATTTATCACCTAAAAATCACTCAGGGGCATGTTTTATGTCATTTGAAGTGGATTTGGACAGGTTTTGAGTCAATTCTTTGACAAAGTTGACACCACAATTTTTGATGTCTGCGACAGGCGGCGGGTCATGGTTTGGAGTGAAAAAAGGTCAAAATTTCAAGTCTAGATTTATCACCTAAAAATCACTCAGGGGCATGTTTTATGTCATTTGAAGTGGATTTGGACAGGTTTTGAGTCAATTCTTTGACAAAGTTGACACCACAATTTTTGATGTCTGCGACAGGCGGCGGGTCATGGTTTGGAGTGAAAAAAGGTCAAAATTTCAAGTCTAGATTTATCACCTAAAAATCACTCACTTGCATGTTTTATGTCATTTGAAGTGGATTTGGACAGGTTTTGAGTCAATTCTTTGACAAAGTTGACACCACAATTTTTGATGTCTGCGACAGGCGGCGGGTCATGGTTTGGAGTGAAAAAAGGTCAAAATTTCAAGTCTAGATTTATCACCTAAAAATCACTCAAAAACTTAGGGGGCATGTTTTATGTCATTTGAAGTGGATTTGGACAGGTTTTGAGTCAATTCTTTGACAAAGTTGACACCACAATTTTTGATGTCTGCGACAGGCGGCGGGTCATGGTTTGGAGTGAAAAAAGGTCAAAATTTCAAGTCTAGATTTATCACCTAAAAATCACTCAGGGGCATGTTTTATGTCATTTGAAGTGGATTTGGACAGGTTTTGAGTCAATTCTTTGACAAAGTTGACACCACAATTTTTGATGTCTGCGACAGGCGGCGGGTCATGGTTTGGAGTGAAAAAAGGTCAAAATTTCAAGTCTAGATTTATCACCTAAAAATCACTCAGGGGCATGTTTTATGTCATTTGAAGTGGATTTGGACAGGTTTTGAGTCAATTCTTTGACAAAGTTGACACCACAATTTTTGATGTCTGCGACAGGCGGCGGGTCATGGTTTGGAGTGAAAAAAGGTCAAAATTTCAAGTCTAGATTTATCACCTAAAAATCACTCAGGGGCATGTTTTATGTCATTTGAAGTGGATTTGGACAGGTTTTGAGTCAATTCTTTGACAAAGTTGACACCACAATTTTTGATGTCTGCGACAGGCGGCGGGTCATGGTTTGGAGTGAAAAAAGGTCAAAATTTCAAGTCTAGATTTATCACCTAAAAATCACTCAGGGGGCATGTTTTATGTCATTTGAAGTGGATTTGGACAGGTTTTGAGTCAATTCTTTGACAAAGTTGACACCACAATTTTTGATGTCTGCGACAGGCGGCGGGTCATGGTTTGGAGTGAAAAAAGGTCAAAATTTCAAGTCTAGATTTATCACCTAAAAATCACTCAGGGGCATGTTTTATGTCATTTGAAGTGGATTTGGACAGGTTTTGAGTCAATTCTTTGACAAAGTTGACACCACAATTTTTGATGTCTGCGACAGGCGGCGGGTCATGGTTTGGAGTGAAAAAAGGTCAAAATTTCAAGTCTAGATTTATCACCTAAAAATCACTCAGGGGCATGTTTTATGTCATTTGAAGTGGATTTGGACAGGTTTTGAGTCAATTCTTTGACAAAGTTGACACCACAATTTTTGATGTCTGCGACAGGCGGCGGGTCATGGTTTGGAGTGAAAAAAGGTCAAAATTTCAAGTCTAGATTTATCACCTAAAAATCACTCAGGGGCATGTTTTATGTCATTTGAAGTGGATTTGGACAGGTTTTGAGTCAATTCTTTGACAAAGTTGACACCACAATTTTTGATGTCTGCGACAGGCGGCGGGTCATGGTTTGGAGTGAAAAAAGGTCAAAATTTCAAGTCTAGATTTATCACCTAAAAATCACTCAGGGGCATGTTTTATGTCATTTGAAGTGGATTTGGACAGGTTTTGAGTCAATTCTTTGACAAAGTTGACACCACAATTTTGATGTCTGCGACAGGCGGCGGGTCATGGTTTGGAGTGAAAAAAGGTCAAAATTTCAAGTCTAGATTTATCACCTAAAAATCACTCAGGGCATGTTTTATGTCATTTGAAGTGGATTTGGACAGGTTTTGAGTCAATTCTTTGACAAAGTTGACACCACAATTTTTGATGTCTGCGACAGGCGGCGGGTCATGGTTTGGAGTGAAAAAAGGTCAAAATTTCAAGTCTAGATTTATCACCTAAAAATCACTCAGGGGCATGTTTTATGTCATTTGAAGTGGATTTGGACAGGTTTTGAGTCAATTCTTTGACAAAGTTGACACCACAATTTTTGATGTCTGCGACAGGCGGCGGGTCATGGTTTGGAGTGAAAAAAGGTCAAAATTTCAAGTCTAGATTTATCACCTAAAAATCACTCAGGGGCATGTTTTATGTCATTTGAAGTGGATTTGGACAGGTTTTGAGTCAATTCTTTGACAAAGTTGACACCACAATTTTTGATGTCTGCGACAGGCGGCGGGTCATGGTTTGGAGTGAAAAAAGGTCAAAATTTCAAGTCTAGATTTATCACCTAAAAATCACTCAGGGGGGGCATGTTTTATGTCATTTGAAGTGGATTTGGACAGGTTTTGAGTCAATTCTTTGACAAAGTTGACACCACAATTTTTGATGTCTGCGACAGGCGGCGGGTCATGGTTTGGAGTGAAAAAAGGTCAAAATTTCAAGTCTAGATTTATCACCTAAAAAATCACTCAGGGCATGTTTTATGTCATTTGAAGTGGATTTGGACAGGTTTTGAGTCAATTCTTTGACAAAGTTGACACCACAATTTTTGATGTCTGCGACAGGCGGCGGGTCATGGTTTGGAGTGAAAAAAGGTCAAAATTTCAAGTCTAGATTTATCACCTAAAAATCACTCAGGGGCATGTTTTATGTCATTTGAAGTGGATTTGGACAGGTTTTGAGTCAATTCTTTGACAAAGTTGACACCACAATTTTTGATGTCTGCGACAGGCGGCGGGTCATGGTTTGGAGTGAAAAAAGGTCAAAATTTCAAGTCTAGATTTATCACCTAAAAATCACTCAGGGGCATGTTTTATGTCATTTGAAGTGGATTTGGACAGGTTTTGAGTCAATTCTTTGACAAAGTTGACACCACAATTTTTGATGTCTGCGACAGGCGGCGGGTCATGGTTTGGAGTGAAAAAAGGTCAAAATTTCAAGTCTAGATTTATCACCTAAAAATCACTCAGGGGCATGTTTTATGTCATTTGAAGTGGATTTGGACAGGTTTTGAGTCAATTCTTTGACAAAGTTGACACCACAATTTTTGATGTCTGCGACAGGCGGCGGGTCATGGTTTGGAGTGAAAAAAGGTCAAAATTTCAAGTCTAGATTTATCACCTAAAAATCACTCAGGGGCATGTTTTATGTCATTTGAAGTGGATTTGGACAGGTTTTGAGTCAATTCTTTGACAAAGTTGACACCACAATTTTTGATGTCTGCGACAGGCGGCGGGTCATGGTTTGGAGTGAAAAAGGTCAAAATTTCAAGTCTAGATTTATCACCTAAAAATCACTCAGGGGCATGTTTTATGTCATTTGAAGTGGATTTGGACAGGTTTTGAGTCAATTCTTTGACAAAGTTGACACCACAATTTTTGATGTCTGCGACAGGCGGCGGTCATGGTTTGGAGTGAAAAAAGGTCAAAATTTCAAGTCTAGATTTATCACCTAAAAATCACTCAGGGCATGTTTTATGTCATTTGAAGTGGATTTGGACAGGTTTTGAGTCAATTCTTTGACAAAGTTGACACCACAATTTTTGATGTCTGCGACAGGCGGCGGGTCATGGTTTGGAGTGAAAAAAGGTCAAAATTTCAAGTCTAGATTTATCACCTAAAATCACTCAGGGCATGTTTTATGTCATTTGAAGTGGATTTGGACAGGTTTTGAGTCAATTCTTTGACAAAGTTGACACCACAATTTTTGATGTCTGCGACAGGCGGCGGGTCATGGTTTGGAGTGAAAAAAGGTCAAAATTTCAAGTCTAGATTTATCACCTAAAAATCACTCAGGGGCATGTTTTATGTCATTTGAAGTGGATTTGGACAGGTTTTGAGTCAATTCTTTGACAAAGTTGACACCACAATTTTTGATGTCTGCGACACATGGTTTGGAGTGAAAAAGGTCAAAATTTCAAGTCTAGATTTATCACCTAAAAAATCACTCAGGGGCATGTTTATGTCATTTGAAGTGGATTTGGACAGTTTTGAGTCAATTCTTTGACAAAGTTGACACCACAATTTTTGATGTCTGCGACAGGCGGCGGGTCATGGTTTGGAGTGAAAAAAGGTCAAAATTTCAAGTCTAGATTTATCACCTAAAAATCACTCAGGGCCATGTTTTATGTCATTTGAAGTGGATTTGGACAGGTTTTGAGTCAATTCTTTGACAAAGTTGACACCACAATTTTTGATGTCTGCGACAGGCGGCGGGTCATGGTTTGGAGTGAAAAAAAGGTCAAAATTTCAAGTCTAGATTTATCACCTAAAAATCACTCACTTTATGTCATTTGAAGTGGATTTGACAGGTTTGAGTCAATTCTTTGACAAAGTTGACACCACAATTTTTGATGTCTGCGACAGGCGGCGGTCATGTTTGAGTGAAAAAAGGTCAAAATTTCAAGTCTAGATTTATCACCTAAAAATCACTCGTGTTTTTATGTCATTTGAAGTGGATTTGGACAGGTTTTGAGTCAATTCTTTGACAAAGTTGACACCACAATTTTTGATGTCTGCGACAGGCGGCGGTCATGGTTTGGAGTGAAAAAAGGTCAAAATTTCAAGTCTAGATTTATCACCTAAAAAATCACTCAGGGGCATGTTTTATGTCATTTGAAGTGGATTTGGACAGGTTTTGAGTCAATTCTTTGACAAAGTTGACACCACAATTTTTGATGTCTGCGACAGGCGGCGGGTCATGGTTTGGAGTGAAAAAAGGTCAAAATTTCAAGTCTAGATTTATCACCTAAAAATCACTCAGGGGCATGTTTTATGTCATTTGAAGTGGATTTGGACAGGTTTTGAGTCAATTCTTTGACAAAGTTGACACCACAATTTTTGATGTCTGCGACAGGCGGCGGGTCATGGTTTGGAGTGAAAAAAGGTCAAAATTTCAAGTCTAGATTTATCACCTAAAAATCACTCAGGGGTAAAACTTAGCCAGGGGCATGTTTTATGTCATTTGAAGTGGATTTGGACAGGTTTTGAGTCAATTCTTTGACAAAGTTGACACCACAATTTTTGATGTCTGCGACAGGCGGCGGGTCATGGTTTGGAGTGAAAAAAGGTCAAAATTTCAAGTCTAGATTTATCACCTAAAAATCACTCAGGGCTCCAGGGGCATGTTTTATGTCATTTGAAGTGGATTTGGACAGGTTTTGAGTCAATTCTTTGACAAAGTTGACACCACAATTTTTGATGTCTGCGACAGGCGGCGGGTCATGGTTTGGAGTGAAAAAAGGTCAAAATTTCAAGTCTAGATTTATCACCTAAAAATCACTCAGGGGCATGTTTTATGTCATTTGAAGTGGATTTGGACAGGTTTTGAGTCAATTCTTTGACAAAGTTGACACCACAATTTTTGATGTCTGCGACAGGCGGCGGGTCATGGTTTGGAGTGAAAAAAGGTCAAAATTTCAAGTCTAGATTTATCACCTAAAAATCACTCAGCTTTGTTTATGTCATTTGAAGTGGATTTGGACAGGTTTTGAG
Source organism: Lates calcarifer (assembly GCF_001640805.2). Classification (NCBI taxonomy): domain Eukaryota; kingdom Metazoa; phylum Chordata; class Actinopteri; family Centropomidae; genus Lates; species Lates calcarifer. The sequence goes on from NW_026116924.1 coordinate 33,951, forward strand.
TCAATTCTTTGACAAAGTTGACACCACAATTTTTGATGTCTGCGACAGGCGGCGGGTCATGGTTTGGAGTGAAAAAAGGTCAAAATTTCAAGTCTAGATTTATCACCTAAAAATCACTCAGGGGCATGTTTTATGTCATTTGAAGTGGATTTGGACAGGTTTTGAGTCAATTCTTTGACAAAGTTGACACCACAATTTTTGATGTCTGCGACAGGCGGCGGGTCATGGTTTGGAGTGAAAAAAGGTCAAAATTTCAAGTCTAGATTTATCACCTAAAAAACTCAGCAGGGGCATGTTTTATGTCATTTGAAGTGGATTTGGACAGGTTTTGAGTCAATTCTTTGACAAAGTTGACACCACAATTTTTGATGTCTGCGACAGGCGGCGGGTCATGGTTTGGAGTGAAAAAAGGTCAAAATTTCAAGTCTAGATTTATCACCTAAAAAACTCAGGGGCATGTTTTATGTCATTTGAAGTGGATTTGGACAGGTTTTGAGTCAATTCTTTGACAAAGTTGACACCACAATTTTTGATGTCTGCGACAGGCGGCGGGTCATGGTTTGGAGTGAAAAAAGGTCAAAATTTCAAGTCTAGATTTATCACCTAAAAACACTCAGGCTCCAGGGGCATGTTTATGTCATTTGAAGTGGATTTGGACAGGTTTTGAGTCAATTCTTTGACAAGTTGACACCACAATTTTTGATGTCTGCGACAGGCGGCGGGTCATGGTTTGGAGTGAAAAAAGGTCAAAATTTCAAGTCTAGATTTATCACCTAAAAATCACTCAGGGGCATGTTTTATGTCATTTGAAGTGGATTTGGACAGGTTTTGAGTCAATTCTTTGACAAAGTTGACACCACAATTTTTGATGTCTGCGACAGGCGGCGGGTCATGGTTTGGAGTGAAAAAAGGTCAAAATTTCAAGTCTAGATTTATCACCTAAAAACACTCAGGGGCATGTTTTATGTCATTTGAAGTGGATTTGGACAGGTTTTGAGTCAATTCTTTGACAAAGTTGACACCACAATTTTTGATGTCTGCGACAGGCGGCGGTCATGGTTTGGAGTGAAAAAAGGTCAAAATTTCAAGTCTAGATTTATCACCTAAAAATCACTCAGGGGCATGTTTTATGTCATTTGAAGTGGATTTGGACAGGTTTTGAGTCAATTCTTTGACAAAGTTGACACCACAATTTTTGATGTCTGCGACAGGCGGCGGTCATGGTTTGGAGTGAAAAAAGGTCAAAATTTCAAGTCTAGATTTATCACCTAAAAATCACTCCAGGGGCATGTTTTATGTCATTTGAAGTGGATTTGGACAGGTTTTGAGTCAATTCTTTGACAAAGTTGACACCACAATTTTTGATGTCTGCGACAGGCGGCGGGTCATGGTTTGGAGTGAAAAAAGGTCAAAATTTCAAGTCTAGATTTTCACCTAAAAATCACTCAGGGGCATGTTTTATGTCATTTGAAGTGGATTTGGACAGGTTTTGAGTCAATTCTTTGACAAAGTTGACACCACAATTTTTGATGTCTGCGACAGGCGGCGGGTCATGGTTTGGAGTGAAAAAAGGTCAAAATTTCAAGTCTAGATTTATCACCTAAAAATCACTCAGGGGCTCAGGGGCATGTTTTATGTCATTTGAAGTGGATTTGGACAGGTTTTGAGTCAATTCTTTGACAAAGTTGACACCACAATTTTTGATGTCTGCGACAGGCGGCGGGTCATGGTTTGGAGTGAAAAAAGGTCAAAATTTCAAGTCTAGATTTATCACCTAAAAATCACTCAGGGGCATGTTTTATGTCATTTGAAGTGGATTTGGACAGGTTTTGAGTCAATTCTTTGACAAAGTTGACACCACAATTTTTGATGTCTGCGACAGGCGGCGGGTCATGGTTTGGAGTGAAAAAAGGTCAAAATTTCAAGTCTAGATTTATCACCTAAAAACACTCAGGGGCATGTTTTATGTCATTTGAAGTGGATTTGGACAGGTTTTGAGTCAATTCTTTGACAAAGTTGACACCACAATTTTTGATGTCTGCGACAGGCGGCGGGTCATGGTTTGGAGTGAAAAAAGGTCAAAATTTCAAGTCTAGATTTATCACCTAAAAATCACTCAGGGGCATGTTTTATGTCATTTGAAGTGGATTTGGACAGGTTTTGAGTCAATTCTTTGACAAAGTTGACACCACAATTTTTGATGTCTGCGACAGGCGGCGGGTCATGGTTTGGAGTGAAAAAAGGTCAAAATTTCAAGTCTAGATTTATCACCTAAAAATCACTCACTTAAGGGGCATGTTTTATGTCATTTGAAGTGGATTTGGACAGGTTTTGAGTCAATTCTTTGACAAAGTTGACACCACAATTTTTGATGTCTGCGACAGGCGGCGGGTCATGGTTTGGAGTGAAAAAAGGTCAAAATTTCAAGTCTAGATTTATCACCTAAAAATCACTCAGGCTTTGTTTTATGTCATTTGAAGTGGATTTGGACAGGTTTTGAGTCAATTCTTTGACAAAGTTGACACCACAATTTTTGATGTCTGCGACAGGCGGCGGGTCATGGTTTGGAGTGAAAAAAGGTCAAAATTTCAAGTCTAGATTTATCACCTAAAAATCTCAGGGGCATGTTTTATGTCATTTGAAGTGGATTTGGACAGGTTTTGAGTCAATTCTTTGACAAAGTTGACACCACAATTTTTGATGTCTGCGACAGGCGGCGGGTCATGGTTTGGAGTGAAAAAAGGTCAAAATTTCAAGTCTAGATTTTCACCTAAAAATCACTCAGGGCTTGTTTTATGTCATTTGAAGTGGATTTGGACAGGTTTTGAGTCAATTCTTTGACAAAGTTGACACCACAATTTTTGATGTCTGCGACAGGCGCGGGTCATGGTTTGGAGTGAAAAAAGGTCAAAATTTCAAGTCTAGATTTATCACCTAAAAAACACTCAGGGGCATGTTTTATGTCATTTGAAGTGGATTTGGACAGGTTTTGAGTCAATTCTTTGACAAAGTTGACACCACATTTTTGATGTCTGCGACAGGCGGCGGGTCATGGTTTGGAGTGAAAAAAGGTCAAAATTTCAAGTCTAGATTTATCACCTAAAAAACTCACTCCAGGGGCATGTTTTATGTCATTTGAAGTGGATTTGGACAGGTTTTGAGTCAATTCTTTGACAAAGTTGACACCACAATTTTTGATGTCTGCGACAGGCGGCGGGTCATGGTTTGGAGTGAAAAAAGGTCAAAATTTCAAGTCTAGATTTATCACCTAAAAATACTCAGGGGCATGTTTTATGTCATTTGAAGTGGATTTGGACAGGTTTTGAGTCAATTCTTTGACAAAGTTGACACCACAATTTTTGATGTCTGCGACAGGCGGCGGGTCATGGTTTGGAGTGAAAAAAGGTCAAAATTTCAAGTCTAGATTTATCACCTAAAAATCACTCAGGGCTTAAGGGGCATGTTTTATGTCATTTGAAGTGGATTTGGACAGGTTTTGAGTCAATTCTTTGACAAAGTTGACACCACAATTTTTGATGTCTGCGACAGGCGGCGGGTCATGGTTTGGAGTGAAAAAAGGTCAAAATTTCAAGTCTAGATTTATCACCTAAAAAATCACTCAGGGGCATGTTTTATGTCATTTGAAGTGGATTTGGACAGGTTTTGAGTCAATTCTTTGACAAAGTTGACACCACAATTTTTGATGTCTGCGACAGGCGGCGGGTCATGGTTTGGAGTGAAAAAAGGTCAAAATTTCAAGTCTAGATTTATCACCTAAAAATCACTCAGGGGCATGTTTTATGTCATTTGAAGTGGATTTGGACAGGTTTTGAGTCAATTCTTTGACAAAGTTGACACCACAATTTTTGATGTCTGCGACAGGCGGCGGGTCATGGTTTGGAGTGAAAAAAGGTCAAAATTTCAAGTCTAGATTTATCACCTAAAAATCACTCAGGGGCATGTTTTATGTCATTTGAAGTGGATTTGGACAGGTTTTGAGTCAATTCTTTGACAAAGTTGACACCACAATTTTTGATGTCTGCGACAGGCGGCGGTCATGGTTTGGAGTGAAAAAAGGTCAAAATTTCAAGTCTAGATTTATCACCTAAAAATCACTCAGGGCATGTTTTATGTCATTTGAAGTGGATTTGGACAGGTTTTGAGTCAATTCTTTGACAAAGTTGACACCACAATTTTGATGTCTGCGACAGGCGGCGGGTCATGGTTTGGAGTGAAAAAAGGTCAAAATTTCAAGTCTAGATTTATCACCTAAAAATCACTCAGGGGCATGTTTTATGTCATTTGAAGTGGATTTGGACAGGTTTTGAGTCAATTCTTTGACAAAGTTGACACCACAATTTTTGATGTCTGCGACAGGCGGCGGTCATGGTTTGGAGTGAAAAAAGGTCAAAATTTCAAGTCTAGATTTATCACCTAAAAATCACTCAGGGGCTCCAGGGGCATGTTTTATGTCATTTGAAGTGGATTTGGACAGGTTTTGAGTCAATTCTTGACAAAGTTGACACCACAATTTTTGATGTCTGCGACAGGCGGCGGGTCATGGTTTGGAGTGAAAAAAGGTCAAAATTTCAAGTCTAGATTTATCACCTAAAAATCACTCAGGGGCATGTTTTATGTCATTTGAAGTGGATTTGGACAGGTTTTGAGTCAATTCTTTGACAAAGTTGACACCATTTTTGATGTCTGCGACAGGCGGCGGGTCATGGTTTGGAGTGAAAAAAGGTCAAAATTTCAAGTCTAGATTTATCACCTAAAAATCACTCAGGGGCATGTTTTATGTCATTTGAAGTGGATTTGGACAGGTTTTGAGTCAATTCTTTGACAAAGTTGACACCACAATTTTTGATGTCTGCGACAGGCGGCGGGTCATGGTTTGGAGTGAAAAAAGGTCAAAATTTCAAGTCTAGATTTATCACCTAAAAATCACTCAGGGGGGGCATGTTTTATGTCATTTGAAGTGGATTTGGACAGGTTTTGAGTCAATTCTTTGACAAAGTTGACACCACAATTTTTGATGTCTGCGACAGGCGGCGGGTCATGGTTTGGAGTGAAAAAAGGTCAAAATTTCAAGTCTAGATTTATCACCTAAAAATCACTCAGGGGCATGTTTTATGTCATTTGAAGTGGATTTGGACAGGTTTTGAGTCAATTCTTTGACAAAGTTGACACCACAATTTTTGATGTCTGCGACAGGCGGCGGGTCATGGTTTGGAGTGAAAAAAGGTCAAAATTTCAAGTCTAGATTTATCACCTAAAAATCACTCAGGGGCATGTTTTATGTCATTTGAAGTGGATTTGGACAGGTTTTGAGTCAATTCTTTGACAAAGTTGACACCACAATTTTTGATGTCTGCGACAGGCGGCGGGTCATGGTTTGGAGTGAAAAAAGGTCAAAATTTCAAGTCTAGATTTATCACCTAAAAATCACTCACTCCAGGGGCATGTTTTATGTCATTTGAAGTGGATTTGGACAGGTTTTGAGTCAATTCTTTGACAAAGTTGACACCACAATTTTTGATGTCTGCGACAGGCGGCGGGTCATGGTTTGGAGTGAAAAAAGGTCAAAATTTCAAGTCTAGATTTATCACCTAAAAATCACTCAGGGGCATGTTTTATGTCATTTGAAGTGGATTTGGACAGGTTTTGAGTCAATTCTTTGACAAAGTTGACACCACAATTTTTGATGTCTGCGACAGGCGGCGGTCATGGTTTGGAGTGAAAAAAGGTCAAAATTTCAAGTCTAGATTTATCACCTAAAAATCACTCAGGGGCATGTTTTATGTCATTTGAAGTGGATTTGGACAGGTTTTGAGTCAATTCTTTGACAAAGTTGACACCACAATTTTTGATGTCTGCGACAGGCGGCGGGTCATGGTTTGGAGTGAAAAAAGTCAAAATTTCAAGTCTAGATTTATCACCTAAAAACACTCAGGGGCATGTTTTGTCATTTGAAGTGGATTTGGACAGGTTTTGAGTCAATTCTTTGACAAAGTTGACACCACAATTTTTGATGTCTGCGACAGGCGGCGGGTCATGGTTTGGAGTGAAAAAAGGTCAAAATTTCAAGTCTAGATTTATCACCTAAAAATCACTCAGTGTTTTATGTCATTTGAAGTGGATTTGGACAGGTTTTGAGTCAATTCTTTGACAAAGTTGACACCACAATTTTTGATGTCTGCGACAGGCGGCGGGTCATGGTTTGGAGTGAAAAAAGGTCAAAATTTCAAGTCTAGATTTATCACCTAAAAATCACTCAGGGCTTTGTTTTATGTCATTTGAAGTGGATTTGGACAGGTTTTGAGTCAATTCTTTGACAAAGTTGACACCACAATTTTTGATGTCTGCGACAGGCGGCGGGTCATGGTTTGGAGTGAAAAAAGGTCAAAATTTCAAGTCTAGATTTATCACCTAAAAATCACTCAGCTCAGGGGCATGTTTTATGTCATTTGAAGTGGATTTGGACAGGTTTTGAGTCAATTCTTTGACAAAGTTGACACCACAATTTTTGATGTCTGCGACAGGCGGCGGTCATGGTTTGGAGTGAAAAAAGGTCAAAATTTCAAGTCTAGATTTATCACTAAAAATCACTCAGGGGCATGTTTTATGTCATTTGAAGTGGATTTGGACAGGTTTTGAGTCAATTCTTTGACAAAGTTGACACCACAATTTTTGATGTCTGCGACAGGCGGCGGGTCATGGTTTGGAGTGAAAAAAGGTCAAAATTTCAAGTCTAGATTTATCACCTAAAAACACTCACTCCAGGGGCATGTTTTATGTCATTTGAAGTGGATTTGGACAGGTTTTGAGTCAATTCTTTGACAAAGTTGACACCAATTTTTTGATGTCTGCGACAGGCGGGTCATGGTTTGGAGTGAAAAAAGGTCAAAATTTCAAGTCTAGATTTATCACCTAAAAATCACTCAGGGGCATGTTTTATGTCATTTGAAGTGGATTTGGACAGGTTTGAGTCAATTCTTTGACAAAGTTGACACCACAATTTTTGATGTCTGCGACAGGCGGCGGGTCATGGTTTGGAGTGAAAAAAGGTCAAAATTTCAAGTCTAGATTTATCACCTAAAAATCACTCACTTAAGGGCATGTTTTATGTCATTTGAAGTGGATTTGGACAGGTTTTGAGTCAATTCTTTGACAAAGTTGACACCACAATTTTTGATGTCTGCGACAGGGCGGGTCATGGTTTGGAGTGAAAAAAGGTCAAAATTTCAAGTCTAGATTTATCACCTAAAAATCACTCAGGGGCATGTTTTTATGTCATTTGAAGTGGATTTGGACAGGTTTTGAGTCAATTCTTTGACAAAGTTGACACCACAATTTTGATGTCTGCGACAGGCGGCGGGTCATGGTTTGGAGTGAAAAAAGGTCAAAATTTCAAGTCTAGATTTATCACCTAAAATCACTCAGGGGCATGTTTTATGTCATTTGAAGTGGATTTGGACAGGTTTTGAGTCAATTCTTTGACAAAGTTGACACCACAATTTTTGATGTCTGCGACAGGCGGCGGGTCATGGTTTGGAGTGAAAAAAGGTCAAAATTTCAAGTCTAGATTTATCACCTAAAAATCACTCAGGGGGGGGGCATGTTTTATGTCATTTGAAGTGGATTTGGACAGGTTTTGAGTCAATTCTTTGACAAAGTTGACACCACAATTTTTGATGTCTGCGACAGGCGGCGGGTCATGGTTTGGAGTGAAAAAAGGTCAAAATTTCAAGTCTAGATTTATCACCTAAAAATCACTCAGGGGCATGTTTTATGTCATTTGAAGTGGATTTGGACAGGTTTTGAGTCAATTCTTTGACAAAGTTGACACCACAATTTTTGATGTCTGCGACAGGCGGCGGGTCATGGTTTGGAGTGAAAAAAGGTCAAAATTTCAAGTCTAGATTTATCACCTAAAAATCACTCAGGGCTTAGCCAGGGGCATGTTTTATGTCATTTGAAGTGGATTTGGACAGGTTTTGAGTCAATTCTTTGACAAAGTTGACACCACAATTTTTGATGTCTGCGACAGGCGGCGGGTCATGGTTTGGAGTGAAAAAAGGTCAAAATTTCAAGTCTAGATTTATCACCTAAAATCACTCAGGGGCATGTTTTATGTCATTTGAAGTGGATTTGGACAGGTTTTGAGTCAATTCTTTGACAAAGTTGACACCACAATTTTTGATGTCTGCGACAGGCGGCGGGTCATGGTTTGGAGTGAAAAAAGGTCAAAATTTCAAGTCTAGATTTATCACCTAAAAATCACTCAGGGGCATGTTTTATGTCATTTGAAGTGGATTTGGACAGGTTTTGAGTCAATTCTTTGACAAAGTTGACACCACAATTTTTGATGTCTGCGACAGGCGGCGGGTCATGGTTTGGAGTGAAAAAAGGTCAAAATTTCAAGTCTAGATTTATCACCTAAAAATCACTCAGGGGCATGTTTTATGTCATTTGAAGTGGATTTGGACAGGTTTTGAGTCAATTCTTTGACAAAGTTGACACCACAATTTTTGATGTCTGCGACAGGCGGCGGGTCATGGTTTGGAGTGAAAAAAGGTCAAAATTTCAAGTCTAGATTTATCACCTAAAAATCACTCAGCTCCAGGGGCATGTTTTATGTCATTTGAAGTGGATTTGGACAGGTTTTGAGTCAATTCTTTGACAAAGTTGACACCACAATTTTTGATGTCTGCGACAGGCGGCGGTCATGGTTTGGAGTGAAAAAAGGTCAAAATTTCAAGTCTAGATTTATCACCTAAAAATCACTCAGGGGCATGTTTTATGTCATTTGAAGTGGATTTGGACAGGTTTTGAGTCAATTCTTTGACAAAGTTGACAC
>NW_026116925.1:0-22838 GCF_001640805.2 Lates calcarifer
TTTGAAGTGGATTTGGACAGGTTTTGAGTCAATTCTTTGACAAAGTTGACACCACAATTTTTGATGTCTGCGACAGGCGGCGGGTCATGGTTTGGAGTGAAAAAGGTCAAAATTTCAAGTCTAGATTTATCACCTAAAAATCACTCAGGGGTATGTAAAACTTAGCCAGGGGCATGTTTTATGTCATTTGAAGTGGATTTGGACAGGTTTTGAGTCAATTCTTTGACAAAGTTGACACCACAATTTTTGATGTCTGCGACAGGCGGCGGGTCATGGTTTGGAGTGAAAAAAGGTCAAAATTTCAAGTCTAGATTTATCACCTAAAAATCACTCAGGGGCATGTTTTTATGTCATTTGAAGTGGATTTGGACAGGTTTTGAGTCAATTCTTTGACAAAGTTGACACCACAATTTTTGATGTCTGCGACAGGCGGCGGGTCATGGTTTGGAGTGAAAAAAGGTCAAAATTTCAAGTCTAGATTTATCACCTAAAAATCACTCACTTAGCCAGGGGCATGTTTTATGTCATTTGAAGTGGATTTGGACAGGTTTTGAGTCAATTCTTTGACAAAGTTGACACCACAATTTTTGATGTCTGCGACAGGCGGCGGGTCATGGTTTGGAGTGAAAAAAGGTCAAAATTTCAAGTCTAGATTTATCACCTAAAAAATCACTCAGGGGGGCATGTTTTATGTCATTTGAAGTGGATTTGGACAGGTTTTGAGTCAATTCTTTGACAAAGTTGACACCACAATTTTTGATGTCTGCGACAGGCGGCGGGTCATGGTTTGGAGTGAAAAAAGGTCAAAATTTCAAGTCTAGATTTATCACCTAAAAATCACTCAGGGTATGTAAAACTTAGCCAGGGCATGTTTTATGTCATTTGAAGTGGATTTGGACAGGTTTTGAGTCAATTCTTTGACAAAGTTGACACCACAATTTTTGATGTCTGCGACAGGCGGCGGGTCATGGTTTGGAGTGAAAAAAGGTCAAAATTTCAAGTCTAGATTTATCACCTAAAAATCACTCAGGGGCATGTTTTATGTCATTTGAAGTGGATTTGGACAGGTTTTGAGTCAATTCTTTGACAAAGTTGACACCACAATTTTTGATGTCTGCGACAGGCGGCGGGTCATGGTTTGGAGTGAAAAAAGGTCAAAATTTCAAGTCTAGATTTATCACCTAAAAATCACTCACACTCAGGGCATGTTTTATGTCATTTGAAGTGGATTTGGACAGGTTTTGAGTCAATTCTTTGACAAAGTTGACACCACAATTTTTGATGTCTGCGACAGGCGGCGGGTCATGGTTTGGAGTGAAAAAAGGTCAAAATTTCAAGTCTAGATTTATCACCTAAAAATCACTCAGGGCATGTTTTATGTCATTTGAAGTGGATTTGGACAGGTTTTGAGTCAATTCTTTGACAAAGTTGACACCACAATTTTTGATGTCTGCGACAGGCGGCGGGTCATGGTTTGGAGTGAAAAAAGGTCAAAATTTCAAGTCTAGATTTATCACCTAAAAATCACTCAGGGGCATGTTTTATGTCATTTGAAGTGGATTTGGACAGGTTTTGAGTCAATTCTTTGACAAAGTTGACACCACAATTTTTGATGTCTGCGACAGGCGGCGGGTCATGGTTTGGAGTGAAAAAAGGTCAAAATTTCAAGTCTAGATTTATCACCTAAAAATCACTCAGGGGCATGTTTTATGTCATTTGAAGTGGATTTGGACAGGTTTTGAGTCAATTCTTTGACAAAGTTGACACCACAATTTTTGATGTCTGCGACAGGCGGCGGGTCATGGTTTGGAGTGAAAAAAGGTCAAAATTTCAAGTCTAGATTTATCACCTAAAAATCACTCAGGGGCATGTTTTATGTCATTTGAAGTGGATTTGGACAGGTTTTGAGTCAATTCTTTGACAAAGTTGACACCACAATTTTTGATGTCTGCGACAGGCGGCGGGTCATGGTTTGGAGTGAAAAAAGGTCAAAATTTCAAGTCTAGATTTATCACCTAAAAATCACTCAGGGGCATGTTTTATGTCATTTGAAGTGGATTTGGACAGGTTTTGAGTCAATTCTTTGACAAAGTTGACACCACAATTTTTGATGTCTGCGACAGGCGGCGGGTCATGGTTTGGAGTGAAAAAAGGTCAAAATTTCAAGTCTAGATTTATCACCTAAAAATCACTCAGGGGGCATGTTTTATGTCATTTGAAGTGGATTTGGACAGGTTTTGAGTCAATTCTTTGACAAAGTTGACACCACAATTTTTGATGTCTGCGACAGGCGGCGGGTCATGGTTTGGAGTGAAAAAAGGTCAAAATTTCAAGTCTAGATTTATCACCTAAAAATCACTCAGGGGCATGTTTTATGTCATTTGAAGTGGATTTGGACAGGTTTTGAGTCAATTCTTTGACAAAGTTGACACCACAATTTTTGATGTCTGCGACAGGCGGCGGGTCATGGTTTGGAGTGAAAAAAGGTCAAAATTTCAAGTCTAGATTTATCACCTAAAAATCACTCAGGGGCATGTTTTATGTCATTTGAAGTGGATTTGGACAGGTTTTGAGTCAATTCTTTGACAAAGTTGACACCACAATTTTTGATGTCTGCGACAGGCGGCGGGTCATGGTTTGGAGTGAAAAAAGGTCAAAATTTCAAGTCTAGATTTATCACCTAAAAATCACTCAGGGGCATGTTTTATGTCATTTGAAGTGGATTTGGACAGGTTTTGAGTCAATTCTTTGACAAAGTTGACACCACAATTTTTGATGTCTGCGACAGGCGGCGGGTCATGGTTTGGAGTGAAAAAAGGTCAAAATTTCAAGTCTAGATTTATCACCTAAAAATCACTCACAGGGGCATGTTTTATGTCATTTGAAGTGGATTTGGACAGGTTTTGAGTCAATTCTTTGACAAAGTTGACACCACAATTTTTGATGTCTGCGACAGGCGGCGGGTCATGGTTTGGAGTGAAAAAAGGTCAAAATTTCAAGTCTAGATTTATCACCTAAAAATCACTCAGGGGCATGTTTTATGTCATTTGAAGTGGATTTGGACAGGTTTTGAGTCAATTCTTTGACAAAGTTGACACCACAATTTTTGATGTCTGCGACAGGCGGCGGGTCATGGTTTGGAGTGAAAAAAGGTCAAAATTTCAAGTCTAGATTTATCACCTAAAAATCACTCAGGGGGGCATGTTTTATGTCATTTGAAGTGGATTTGGACAGGTTTTGAGTCAATTCTTTGACAAAGTTGACACCACAATTTTTGATGTCTGCGACAGGCGGCGGGTCATGGTTTGGAGTGAAAAAAGGTCAAAATTTCAAGTCTAGATTTATCACCTAAAAATCACTCAGGGGCATGTTTTATGTCATTTGAAGTGGATTTGGACAGGTTTTGAGTCAATTCTTTGACAAAGTTGACACCACAATTTTTGATGTCTGCGACAGGCGGCGGGTCATGGTTTGGAGTGAAAAAAGGTCAAAATTTCAAGTCTAGATTTATCACCTAAAAATCACTCAATTCAGGGGCATGTTTTATGTCATTTGAAGTGGATTTGGACAGGTTTTGAGTCAATTCTTTGACAAAGTTGACACCACAATTTTTGATGTCTGCGACAGGCGGGTCATGGTTTGGAGTGAAAAAAGGTCAAAATTTCAAGTCTAGATTTATCACCTAAAAATCACTCAGGGGCATTTTTATGTCATTTGAAGTGGATTTGGACAGGTTTTGAGTCAATTCTTTGACAAAGTTGACACCACAATTTTTGATGTCTGCGACAGGCGGCGGGTCATGGTTTGGAGTGAAAAAAGGTCAAAATTTCAAGTCTAGATTTATCACCTAAAAATCACTCAGGGGCAGGGCATGTTTTATGTCATTTGAAGTGGATTTGGACAGGTTTTGAGTCAATTCTTTGACAAAGTTGACACCACAATTTTTGATGTCTGCGACAGGCGGCGGGTCATGGTTTGGAGTGAAAAAAGGTCAAAATTTCAAGTCTAGATTTATCACCTAAAAATCACTCAGGGGCATGTTTTATGTCATTTGAAGTGGATTTGGACAGGTTTTGAGTCAATTCTTTGACAAAGTTGACACCACAATTTTTGATGTCTGCGACAGGCGGCGGGTCATGGTTTGGAGTGAAAAAAGGTCAAAATTTCAAGTCTAGATTTATCACCTAAAAATCACTCAGGGGCCAGGGGCATGTTTTATGTCATTTGAAGTGGATTTGGACAGGTTTTGAGTCAATTCTTTGACAAAGTTGACACCACAATTTTTGATGTCTGCGACAGGCGGCGGGTCATGGTTTGGAGTGAAAAAAGGTCAAAATTTCAAGTCTAGATTTATCACCTAAAAATCACTCAGGGCATGTTTTATGTCATTTGAAGTGGATTTGGACAGGTTTTGAGTCAATTCTTTGACAAAGTTGACACCACAATTTTTGATGTCTGCGACAGGCGGCGGGTCATGGTTTGGAGTGAAAAAAGGTCAAAATTTCAAGTCTAGATTTATCACCTAAAAATCACTCAAGGGGGGCATGTTTTATGTCATTTGAAGTGGATTTGGACAGGTTTTGAGTCAATTCTTTGACAAAGTTGACACCACAATTTTTGATGTCTGCGACAGGCGGGGGTCATGGTTTGGAGTGAAAAAAGGTCAAAATTTCAAGTCTAGATTTATCACCTAAAAATCACTCAGGGGCATGTTTTATGTCATTTGAAGTGGATTTGGACAGGTTTTGAGTCAATTCTTTGACAAAGTTGACACCACAATTTTTGATGTCTGCGACAGGCGGCGGGTCATGGTTTGGAGTGAAAAAAGGTCAAAATTTCAAGTCTAGATTTATCACCTAAAAATCACTCAGGGGCATGTTTTATGTCATTTGAAGTGGATTTGGACAGGTTTTGAGTCAATTCTTTGACAAAGTTGACACCACAATTTTTGATGTCTGCGACAGGCGGCGGGTCATGGTTTGGAGTGAAAAAAGGTCAAAATTTCAAGTCTAGATTTATCACCTAAAAATCACTCACACTTAGGGGCATGTTTTATGTCATTTGAAGTGGATTTGGACAGGTTTTGAGTCAATTCTTTGACAAAGTTGACACCACAATTTTTGATGTCTGCGACAGGCGGCGGGTCATGGTTTGGAGTGAAAAAAGGTCAAAATTTCAAGTCTAGATTTATCACCTAAAAATCACTCAGGGGCATGTTTTATGTCATTTGAAGTGGATTTGGACAGGTTTTGAGTCAATTCTTTGACAAAGTTGACACCACAATTTTTGATGTCTGCGACAGGCGGCGGGTCATGGTTTGGAGTGAAAAAAGGTCAAAATTTCAAGTCTAGATTTATCACCTAAAAATCACTCAGGGGCATGTTTTATGTCATTTGAAGTGGATTTGGACAGGTTTTGAGTCAATTCTTTGACAAAGTTGACACCACAATTTTTGATGTCTGCGACAGGCGGCGGGTCATGGTTTGGAGTGAAAAAAGGTCAAAATTTCAAGTCTAGATTTATCACCTAAAAATCACTCAGGGGCATGTTTTATGTCATTTGAAGTGGATTTGGACAGGTTTTGAGTCAATTCTTTGACAAAGTTGACACCACAATTTTTGATGTCTGCGACAGGCGGCGGGTCATGGTTTGGAGTGAAAAAAGGTCAAAATTTCAAGTCTAGATTTATCACCTAAAAATCACTCAGGGGCATGTTTTATGTCATTTGAAGTGGATTTGGACAGGTTTTGAGTCAATTCTTTGACAAAGTTGACACCACAATTTTTGATGTCTGCGACAGGCGGCGGGTCATGGTTTGGAGTGAAAAAAGGTCAAAATTTCAAGTCTAGATTTATCACCTAAAAATCACTCAGGGGCATGTTTTATGTCATTTGAAGTGGATTTGGACAGGTTTTGAGTCAATTCTTTGACAAAGTTGACACCACAATTTTTGATGTCTGCGACAGGCGGCGGGTCATGGTTTGGAGTGAAAAAAGGTCAAAATTTCAAGTCTAGATTTATCACCTAAAAATCACTCAATGGCAGGGGCATGTTTTATGTCATTTGAAGTGGATTTGGACAGGTTTTGAGTCAATTCTTTGACAAAGTTGACACCACAATTTTTGATGTCTGCGACAGGCGGCGGGTCATGGTTTGGAGTGAAAAAAGGTCAAAATTTCAAGTCTAGATTTATCACCTAAAAATCACTCAGGGGCATGTTTTATGTCATTTGAAGTGGATTTGGACAGGTTTTGAGTCAATTCTTTGACAAAGTTGACACCACAATTTTTGATGTCTGCGACAGGCGGCGGGTCATGGTTTGGAGTGAAAAAAGGTCAAAATTTCAAGTCTAGATTTATCACCTAAAAATCACTCAGGGGCATGTTTTATGTCATTTGAAGTGGATTTGGACAGGTTTTGAGTCAATTCTTTGACAAAGTTGACACCACA
Organism: Lates calcarifer; assembly: GCF_001640805.2. Taxonomy (NCBI): domain Eukaryota; kingdom Metazoa; phylum Chordata; class Actinopteri; family Centropomidae; genus Lates; species Lates calcarifer. The sequence goes on from NW_026116925.1 coordinate 6,451, forward strand.
ATTTTTGATGTCTGCGACAGGCGGCGGGTCATGGTTTGGAGTGAAAAAAGGTCAAAATTTCAAGTCTAGATTTATCACCTAAAAACACTCAGGGGCATGTTTTATGTCATTTGAAGTGGATTTGGACAGGTTTTGAGTCAATTCTTTGACAAAGTTGACACCACAATTTTTGATGTCTGCGACAGGCGGCGGGTCATGGTTTGGAGTGAAAAAAGGTCAAAATTTCAAGTCTAGATTTATCACCTAAAAATCACTCAGGGGCATGTTTTATGTCATTTGAAGTGGATTTGGACAGGTTTTGAGTCAATTCTTTGACAAAGTTGACACCACAATTTTTGATGTCTGCGACAGGCGGCGGGTCATGGTTTGGAGTGAAAAAAGGTCAAAATTTCAAGTCTAGATTTATCACCTAAAAATCACTCAGGGGCATGTTTTATGTCATTTGAAGTGGATTTGGACAGGTTTTGAGTCAATTCTTTGACAAAGTTGACACCACAATTTTTGATGTCTGCGACAGGCGGCGGGTCATGGTTTGGAGTGAAAAAAGGTCAAAATTTCAAGTCTAGATTTATCACCTAAAAATCACTCACTTCAGGGGCATGTTTTATGTCATTTGAAGTGGATTTGGACAGGTTTTGAGTCAATTCTTTGACAAAGTTGACACCACAATTTTTGATGTCTGCGACAGGCGGCGGGTCATGGTTTGGAGTGAAAAAAGGTCAAAATTTCAAGTCTAGATTTATCACCTAAAAATCACTCAGGGGCATGTTTTATGTCATTTGAAGTGGATTTGGACAGGTTTTGAGTCAATTCTTTGACAAAGTTGACACCACAATTTTTGATGTCTGCGACAGGCGGCGGGTCATGGTTTGGAGTGAAAAAAGGTCAAAATTTCAAGTCTAGATTTATCACCTAAAAATCACTCAGGGGCATGTTTTATGTCATTTGAAGTGGATTTGGACAGGTTTTGAGTCAATTCTTTGACAAAGTTGACACCACAATTTTTGATGTCTGCGACAGGCGGCGGGTCATGGTTTGGAGTGAAAAAAGGTCAAAATTTCAAGTCTAGATTTATCACCTAAAAATCACTCAGGGGCATGTTTTATGTCATTTGAAGTGGATTTGGACAGGTTTTGAGTCAATTCTTTGACAAAGTTGACACCACAATTTTTGATGTCTGCGACAGGCGGCGGGTCATGGTTTGGAGTGAAAAAAGGTCAAAATTTCAAGTCTAGATTTATCACCTAAAAATCACTCAGGGGCATGTTTTATGTCATTTGAAGTGGATTTGGACAGGTTTTGAGTCAATTCTTTGACAAAGTTGACACCACAATTTTTGATGTCTGCGACAGGCGGCGGGTCATGGTTTGGAGTGAAAAAAGGTCAAAATTTCAAGTCTAGATTTATCACCTAAAAATCACTCAGGGGCATGTTTTATGTCATTTGAAGTGGATTTGGACAGGTTTTGAGTCAATTCTTTGACAAAGTTGACACCACAATTTTTGATGTCTGCGACAGGCGGCGGGTCATGGTTTGGAGTGAAAAAAGGTCAAAATTTCAAGTCTAGATTTATCACCTAAAAATCACTCAGGGGCATGTTTTATGTCATTTGAAGTGGATTTGGACAGGTTTTGAGTCAATTCTTTGACAAAGTTGACACCACAATTTTTGATGTCTGCGACAGGCGGCGGGTCATGGTTTGGAGTGAAAAAAGGTCAAAATTTCAAGTCTAGATTTATCACCTAAAAATCACTCAGGGGCATGTTTTATGTCATTTGAAGTGGATTTGGACAGGTTTTGAGTCAATTCTTTGACAAAGTTGACACCACAATTTTTGATGTCTGCGACAGGCGGCGGGTCATGGTTTGGAGTGAAAAAAGGTCAAAATTTCAAGTCTAGATTTATCACCTAAAAATCACTCAGGGGCATGTTTTATGTCATTTGAAGTGGATTTGGACAGGTTTTGAGTCAATTCTTTGACAAAGTTGACACCACAATTTTTGATGTCTGCGACAGGCGGCGGGTCATGGTTTGGAGTGAAAAAAGGTCAAAATTTCAAGTCTAGATTTATCACCTAAAAATCACTCAGGCAGGGCATGTTTTATGTCATTTGAAGTGGATTTGGACAGGTTTTGAGTCAATTCTTTGACAAAGTTGACACCACAATTTTTGATGTCTGCGACAGGCGGCGGGTCATGGTTTGGAGTGAAAAAAGGTCAAAATTTCAAGTCTAGATTTATCACCTAAAAATCACTCAGGGGCATGTTTTATGTCATTTGAAGTGGATTTGGACAGGTTTTGAGTCAATTCTTTGACAAAGTTGACACCACAATTTTTGATGTCTGCGACAGGCGGCGGGTCATGGTTTGGAGTGAAAAAAGGTCAAAATTTCAAGTCTAGATTTATCACCTAAAAATCACTCAGGGGCATGTTTTATGTCATTTGAAGTGGATTTGGACAGGTTTTGAGTCAATTCTTTGACAAAGTTGACACCACAATTTTTGATGTCTGCGACAGGCGGCGGGTCATGGTTTGGAGTGAAAAAAGGTCAAAATTTCAAGTCTAGATTTATCACCTAAAAATCACTCAGGGGGCATGTTTTATGTCATTTGAAGTGGATTTGGACAGGTTTTGAGTCAATTCTTTGACAAAGTTGACACCACAATTTTTGATGTCTGCGACAGGCGGCGGGTCATGGTTTGGAGTGAAAAAAGGTCAAAATTTCAAGTCTAGATTTATCACCTAAAAATCACTCAGGGGCATGTTTTATGTCATTTGAAGTGGATTTGGACAGGTTTTGAGTCAATTCTTTGACAAAGTTGACACCACAATTTTTGATGTCTGCGACAGGCGGCGGGTCATGGTTTGGAGTGAAAAAAGGTCAAAATTTCAAGTCTAGATTTATCACCTAAAAATCACTCAGGGGCATGTTTTATGTCATTTGAAGTGGATTTGGACAGGTTTTGAGTCAATTCTTTGACAAAGTTGACACCACAATTTTTGATGTCTGCGACAGGCGGCGGGTCATGGTTTGGAGTGAAAAAAGGTCAAAATTTCAAGTCTAGATTTATCACCTAAAAATCACTCAGGGGGGGCATGTTTTATGTCATTTGAAGTGGATTTGGACAGGTTTTGAGTCAATTCTTTGACAAAGTTGACACCACAATTTTTGATGTCTGCGACAGGCGGCGGGTCATGGTTTGGAGTGAAAAAAGGTCAAAATTTCAAGTCTAGATTTATCACCTAAAAATCACTCAGGGGCATGTTTTTATGTCATTTGAAGTGGATTTGGACAGGTTTTGAGTCAATTCTTTGACAAAGTTGACACCACAATTTTTGATGTCTGCGACAGGCGGCGGGTCATGGTTTGGAGTGAAAAAAGGTCAAAATTTCAAGTCTAGATTTATCACCTAAAAATCACTCAGGGGCATGTTTTATGTCATTTGAAGTGGATTTGGACAGGTTTTGAGTCAATTCTTTGACAAAGTTGACACCACAATTTTTGATGTCTGCGACAGGCGGCGGGTCATGGTTTGGAGTGAAAAAAGGTCAAAATTTCAAGTCTAGATTTATCACCTAAAAATCACTCAGGGGCATGTTTTATGTCATTTGAAGTGGATTTGGACAGGTTTTGAGTCAATTCTTTGACAAAGTTGACACCACAATTTTTGATGTCTGCGACAGGCGGCGGGTCATGGTTTGGAGTGAAAAAAGGTCAAAATTTCAAGTCTAGATTTATCACCTAAAAATCACTCAGGGCATGTTTTATGTCATTTGAAGTGGATTTGGACAGGTTTTGAGTCAATTCTTTGACAAAGTTGACACCACAATTTTTGATGTCTGCGACAGGCGGCGGGTCATGGTTTGGAGTGAAAAAAGGTCAAAATTTCAAGTCTAGATTTATCACCTAAAAATCACTCACTCAGGGGCATGTTTTATGTCATTTGAAGTGGATTTGGACAGGTTTTGAGTCAATTCTTTGACAAAGTTGACACCACAATTTTTGATGTCTGCGACAGGCGGCGGTCATGGTTTGGAGTGAAAAAAGGTCAAAATTTCAAGTCTAGATTTATCACCTAAAAATCACTCAGGGGCATGTTTTATGTCATTTGAAGTGGATTTGGACAGGTTTTGAGTCAATTCTTTGACAAAGTTGACACCACAATTTTTGATGTCTGCGACAGGCGGCGGGTCATGGTTTGGAGTGAAAAAAGGTCAAAATTTCAAGTCTAGATTTATCACCTAAAAATCACTCAGGGGCATGTTTTATGTCATTTGAAGTGGATTTGGACAGGTTTTGAGTCAATTCTTTGACAAAGTTGACACCACAATTTTTGATGTCTGCGACAGGCGGCGGGTCATGGTTTGGAGTGAAAAAAGGTCAAAATTTCAAGTCTAGATTTATCACCTAAAAATCACTCAGGGGCATGTTTTATGTCATTTGAAGTGGATTTGGACAGGTTTTGAGTCAATTCTTTGACAAAGTTGACACCACAATTTTTGATGTCTGCGACAGGCGGCGGTCATGGTTTGGAGTGAAAAAAGGTCAAAATTTCAAGTCTAGATTTATCACCTAAAAATCACTCAGGGGCATGTTTTATGTCATTTGAAGTGGATTTGGACAGGTTTTGAGTCAATTCTTTGACAAAGTTGACACCACAATTTTTGATGTCTGCGACAGGCGGCGGGTCATGGTTTGGAGTGAAAAAAGGTCAAAATTTCAAGTCTAGATTTATCACCTAAAAATCACTCAGGGGCATGTTTTATGTCATTTGAAGTGGATTTGGACAGGTTTTGAGTCAATTCTTTGACAAAGTTGACACCACAATTTTTGATGTCTGCGACAGGCGGCGGGTCATGGTTTGGAGTGAAAAAAGGTCAAAATTTCAAGTCTAGATTTATCACCTAAAAATCACTCACTCAGGGGCATGTTTTATGTCATTTGAAGTGGATTTGGACAGGTTTTGAGTCAATTCTTTGACAAAGTTGACACCACAATTTTTGATGTCTGCGACAGGCGGCGGGTCATGGTTTGGAGTGAAAAAAGGTCAAAATTTCAAGTCTAGATTTATCACCTAAAAATCACTCAGGGGCATGTTTTATGTCATTTGAAGTGGATTTGGACAGGTTTTGAGTCAATTCTTTGACAAAGTTGACACCACAATTTTTGATGTCTGCGACAGGCGGCGGGTCATGGTTTGGAGTGAAAAAAGGTCAAAATTTCAAGTCTAGATTTATCACCTAAAAATCACTCAGGGGCATGTTTTATGTCATTTGAAGTGGATTTGGACAGGTTTTGAGTCAATTCTTTGACAAAGTTGACACCACAATTTTTGATGTCTGCGACAGGCGGCGGGTCATGGTTTGGAGTGAAAAAAGGTCAAAATTTCAAGTCTAGATTTATCACCTAAAAATCACTCAGGGGCATGTTTTATGTCATTTGAAGTGGATTTGGACAGGTTTTGAGTCAATTCTTTGACAAAGTTGACACCACAATTTTTGATGTCTGCGACAGGCGGCGGGTCATGGTTTGGAGTGAAAAAAGGTCAAAATTTCAAGTCTAGATTTATCACCTAAAAATCACTCAGGGGCATGTTTTATGTCATTTGAAGTGGATTTGGACAGGTTTTGAGTCAATTCTTTGACAAAGTTGACACCACAATTTTTGATGTCTGCGACAGGCGGCGGGTCATGGTTTGGAGTGAAAAAAGGTCAAAATTTCAAGTCTAGATTTATCACCTAAAAATCACTCAGGCCAGGGGCATGTTTTATGTCATTTGAAGTGGATTTGGACAGGTTTTGAGTCAATTCTTTGACAAAGTTGACACCACAATTTTTGATGTCTGCGACAGGCGGCGGGTCATGGTTTGGAGTGAAAAAAGGTCAAAATTTCAAGTCTAGATTTATCACCTAAAAATCACTCAGGGGCATGTTTTATGTCATTTGAAGTGGATTTGGACAGGTTTTGAGTCAATTCTTTGACAAAGTTGACACCACAATTTTTGATGTCTGCGACAGGCGGCGGGTCATGGTTTGGAGTGAAAAAAGGTCAAAATTTCAAGTCTAGATTTATCACCTAAAAATCACTCAGGGGCATGTTTTATGTCATTTGAAGTGGATTTGGACAGGTTTTGAGTCAATTCTTTGACAAAGTTGACACCACAATTTTTGATGTCTGCGACAGGCGGCGGGTCATGGTTTGGAGTGAAAAAAGGTCAAAATTTCAAGTCTAGATTTATCACCTAAAAATCACTCAGGGGCATGTTTTATGTCATTTGAAGTGGATTTGGACAGGTTTTGAGTCAATTCTTTGACAAAGTTGACACCACAATTTTTGATGTCTGCGACAGGCGGCGGGTCATGGTTTGGAGTGAAAAAAGGTCAAAATTTCAAGTCTAGATTTATCACCTAAAAATCACTCAGGGGCATGTTTTATGTCATTTGAAGTGGATTTGGACAGGTTTTGAGTCAATTCTTTGACAAAGTTGACACCACAATTTTTGATGTCTGCGACAGGCGGCGGGTCATGGTTTGGAGTGAAAAAAGGTCAAAATTTCAAGTCTAGATTTATCACCTAAAAATCACTCAGCCAGGGCATGTTTTATGTCATTTGAAGTGGATTTGGACAGGTTTTGAGTCAATTCTTTGACAAAGTTGACACCACAATTTTTGATGTCTGCGACAGGCGGCGGGTCATGGTTTGGAGTGAAAAAAGGTCAAAATTTCAAGTCTAGATTTATCACCTAAAAATCACTCAGGGGCATGTTTTATGTCATTTGAAGTGGATTTGGACAGGTTTTGAGTCAATTCTTTGACAAAGTTGACACCACAATTTTTGATGTCTGCGACAGGCGGCGGGTCATGGTTTGGAGTGAAAAAAGGTCAAAATTTCAAGTCTAGATTTATCACCTAAAAATCACTCAGGGGCATGTTTTATGTCATTTGAAGTGGATTTGGACAGGTTTTGAGTCAATTCTTTGACAAAGTTGACACCACAATTTTTGATGTCTGCGACAGGCGGCGGGTCATGGTTTGGAGTGAAAAAAGGTCAAAATTTCAAGTCTAGATTTATCACCTAAAAATCACTCAGGGGCATGTTTTATGTCATTTGAAGTGGATTTGGACAGGTTTTGAGTCAATTCTTTGACAAAGTTGACACCACAATTTTTGATGTCTGCGACAGGCGGCGGGTCATGGTTTGGAGTGAAAAAAGGTCAAAATTTCAAGTCTAGATTTATCACCTAAAAATCACTCAGGGCATGTTTTATGTCATTTGAAGTGGATTTGGACAGGTTTTGAGTCAATTCTTTGACAAAGTTGACACCACAATTTTTGATGTCTGCGACAGGCGGCGGGTCATGGTTTGGAGTGAAAAAAGGTCAAAATTTCAAGTCTAGATTTATCACCTAAAAATCACTCAGGGGCATGTTTTATGTCATTTGAAGTGGATTTGGACAGGTTTTGAGTCAATTCTTTGACAAAGTTGACACCACAATTTTTGATGTCTGCGACAGGCGGCGGGTCATGGTTTGGAGTGAAAAAAGGTCAAAATTTCAAGTCTAGATTTATCACCTAAAAATCACTCAGGGGCATGTTTTATGTCATTTGAAGTGGATTTGGACAGGTTTTGAGTCAATTCTTTGACAAAGTTGACACCACAATTTTTGATGTCTGCGACAGGCGGCGGGTCATGGTTTGGAGTGAAAAAAGGTCAAAATTTCAAGTCTAGATTTATCACCTAAAAATCACTCAGGGGCATGTTTTATGTCATTTGAAGTGGATTTGGACAGGTTTTGAGTCAATTCTTTGACAAAGTTGACACCACAATTTTTGATGTCTGCGACAGGCGGCGGGTCATGGTTTGGAGTGAAAAAAGGTCAAAATTTCAAGTCTAGATTTATCACCTAAAAATCACTCACTCAGGGGCATGTTTTATGTCATTTGAAGTGGATTTGGACAGGTTTTGAGTCAATTCTTTGACAAAGTTGACACCACAATTTTTGATGTCTGCGACAGGCGGCGGGTCATGGTTTGGAGTGAAAAAAGGTCAAAATTTCAAGTCTAGATTTATCACCTAAAAAATCACTCAGGGGCATGTTTTATGTCATTTGAAGTGGATTTGGACAGGTTTTGAGTCAATTCTTTGACAAAGTTGACACCACAATTTTTGATGTCTGCGACAGGCGGCGGGTCATGGTTTGGAGTGAAAAAAGGTCAAAATTTCAAGTCTAGATTTATCACCTAAAAATCACTCATGGGGCATGTTTTATGTCATTTGAAGTGGATTTGGACAGGTTTTGAGTCAATTCTTTGACAAAGTTTATCATGGTTTGGAGTCATAAAAACTACTCAGATGTTTTATGTCATTTGAAGTGGATTTGGACAGGTTTTGAGTCAATTCTTTGACAAAGTTGACACCACAATTTTGATGTCTGCGACAGGCGGCGGGTCATGGTTTGGAGTGAAAAAAGGTCAAAATTTCAAGTCTAGATTTATCACCTAAAAACTCACGGGGCATGTTTTATGTCATTTGAAGTGGATTTGGACAGGTTTTGAGTCAATTCTTTGACAAAGTTGACACCACAATTTTTTTGATGGCGACAGGCGGCGGGTCATGTTTGGAGTGAAAAAGGTCAAAAATTTCAAGTCTAGATTTATCACCTAAAAATCACTCAGGGGCATGTTTTATGTCATTTGAAGTGGATTTGGACAGGTTTTGAGTCAATTCTTTGACAAAGTTGACACCACAATTTTTGATGTCTGCGACAGGCGGCGCGGTCATGGTTTGGAGTGAAAAAAGGTCAAAATTTCAAGTCTAGATTTATCACCTAAAAATCACTCAGGGGCATGTTTTATGTCATTTGAAGTGGATTTGGACAGGTTTTGAGTCAATTCTTTGACAAAGTTGACACCACAATTTTTGATGTCTGCGACAGGCGGCGGGTCATGGTTTGGAGTGAAAAAAGGTCAAAATTTCAAGTCTAGATTTATCACCTAAAAAACACTCAGGGGCATGTTTTATGTCATTTGAAGTGGATTTGGACAGGTTTTGAGTCAATTCTTTGACAAAGTTGACACCACAATTTTTGATGTCTGCGACAGGCGGCGGGTCATGGTTTGGAGTGAAAAAAGGTCAAAATTTCAAGTCTAGATTTATCACCTAAAAAATGGCAGGGGCATGTTTTATGTCATTTGAAGTGGATTTGGACAGGTTTTGAGTCAATTCTTTGACAAAGTTGACACCACAATTTTTGATGTCTGCGACAGGCGGCGGGTCATGGTTTGGAGTGAAAAAAGGTCAAAATTTCAAGTCTAGATTTATCACCTAAAAATCACTCACTTAGGGGCATGTTTTATGTCATTTGAAGTGGATTTGGACAGGTTTTGAGTCAATTCTTTGACAAAGTTGACACCACAATTTTTTGATCTCTGACAGGCGGCGGCGGGTCATGGTTTGGAGTGAAAAAAGGTCAAAATTTCAAGTCTAGATTTATCACCTAAAATACTCAGGGCATGTTTTATGTCATTTGAAGTGGATTTGGACAGGTTTTGAGTCAATTCTTTGACAAAGTTGACACCACAATTTTTGATGTCTGCGACAGGCGGCGGTCATGGTTTGGAGTGAAAAAAGGTCAAAATTTCAAGTCTAGATTTATCACCTAAAAATACTCAGGGGCATGTTTTTATGTCATTTGAAGTGGATTTGGACAGGTTTTGAGTCAATTCTTTGACAAAGTTGACACCACAATTTTTGATGTCTGCGACAGGCGGCGGGTCATGGTTTGGAGTGAAAAAAGGTCAAAATTTCAAGTCTAGATTTATCACCTAAAAATACTCAGGGGCATGTTTTATGTCATTTGAAGTGGATTTGGACAGGTTTTGAGTCAATTCTTTGACAAAGTTGACACCACAATTTTTGATGTCTGCGACAGGCGGTCATGGTTTGGAGTGAAAAAAGGTCAAAATTTCAAGTCTAGATTTATCACCTAAAAATCACTCAGGGTATGTAAAACTTTTTATGTCATTTGAAGTGGATTTGGACAGGTTTTGAGTCAATTCTTTGAAAGTTGACACCACAATTTTTGATGTCTGCGACAGGGCGGGTCATGGTTTGGAGTGAAAAAAGGTCAAAATTTCAAGTCTAGATTTATCACCTAAAAAACACTCAGGGGCATGTTTTATGTCATTTGAAGTGGATTTGGACAGGTTTTGAGTCAATTCTTTGACAAAGTTGACACCACAATTTTTGATGTCTGCGACAGGCGGCGGGTCATGGTTTGGAGTGAAAAAAGGTCAAAATTTCAAGTCTAGATTTATCACCTAAAAATACTCAGGGGCATGTTTTATGTCATTTGAAGTGGATTTGGACAGGTTTTGAGTCAATTTTGACAAAGTTGACACCACAATTTTTGATGTCTGCGACAGGCGGCGGGTCATGGTTTGGAGTGAAAAAAAAGTCAAAATTTCAAGTCTAGATTTATCACCTAAAAATCACTCAGGGGCATGTTTCATGTTTTATGTCATTTGAAGTGGATTTGGACAGGTTTTGAGTCAATTCTTTGACAAAGTTGACACCACAATTTTTGATGTCTGCGACAGGCGGCGGGTCATGGTTTGGAGTGAAAAAAGGTCAAAATTTCAAGTCTAGATTTATCACCTAAAAATCACTCAGGGGCATGTTTTATGTCATTTGAAGTGGATTTGGACAGGTTTTGAGTCAATTCTTTGACAAAGTTGACACCACAATTTTTGATGTCTGCGACAGGCGGCGGGTCATGGTTTGGAGTGAAAAAAGGTCAAAATTTCAAGTCTAGATTTATCACCTAAAAATCACTCACTCAGGGGCATGTTTTATGTCATTTGAAGTGGATTTGGACAGGTTTTGAGTCAATTCTTTGACAAAGTTGACACCACAATTTTTGATGTCTGCGACAGGCGGCGGGTCATGGTTTGGAGTGAAAAAAGGTCAAAATTTCAAGTCTAGATTTATCACCTAAAAATCACTCAGGGTATGTAAAACTTAGCCAGGGGCATTTTATGTCATTTGAAGTGGATTTGGACAGGTTTTGAGTCAATTCTTTGACAAAGTTGACACCACAATTTTTGATGTCTGCGACAGGCGGCGGGTCATGGTTTGGAGTGAAAAAAGGTCAAAATTTCAAGTCTAGATTTATCACCTAAAAATCACTCAGGGGCATGTTTTATGTCATTTGAAGTGGATTTGGACAGGTTTTGAGTCAATTCTTTGACAAAGTTGACACCACAATTTTTGATGTCTGCGACAGGCGGCGGGTCATGGTTTGGAGTGAAAAAAGGTCAAAATTTCAAGTCTAGATTTATCACCTAAAAATCACTCAGGGGCATGTTTTATGTCATTTGAAGTGGATTTGGACAGGTTTTGAGTCAATTCTTTGACAAAGTTGACACCACAATTTTTGATGTCTGCGACAGGCGGCGGGTCATGGTTTGGAGTGAAAAAAGGTCAAAATTTCAAGTCTAGATTTATCACCTAAAAATCACTCAGGGGCATGTTTATGTCATTTGAAGTGGATTTGGACAGGTTTTGAGTCAATTCTTTGACAAAGTTGACACCACAATTTTTGATGTCTGCGACAGGCGGCGGGTCATGGTTTGGAGTGAAAAAAGGTCAAAATTTCAAGTCTAGATTTATCACCTAAAAATCACTCACAGGGGCATGTTTTATGTCATTTGAAGTGGATTTGGACAGGTTTTGAGTCAATTCTTTGACAAAGTTGACACCACAATTTTTGATGTCTGCGACAGGCGGCGGGTCATGGTTTGGAGTGAAAAAAGGTCAAAATTTCAAGTCTAGATTTATCACCTAAAAATCACTCAGGGGCATGTTTTATGTCATTTGAAGTGGATTTGGACAGGTTTGAGTCAATTCTTTGACAAAGTTGACACCACAATTTTTGATGTCTGCGACAGGCGGCGGGTCATGGTTTGGAGTGAAAAAAGGTCAAAATTTCAAGTCTAGATTTATCACCTAAAAATCACTCAGGGCATGTTTTATGTCATTTGAAGTGGATTTGGACAGGTTTTGAGTCAATTCTTTGACAAAGTTGACACCACAATTTTTGATGTCTGCGACAGGCGGCGGGTCATGGTTTGGAGTGAAAAAAGGTCAAAATTTCAAGTCTAGATTTATCACCTAAAAATCACTCAGGGGTATGGCCAGGGGCATGTTTTATGTCATTTGAAGTGGATTTGGACAGGTTTTGAGTCAATTCTTTGACAAAGTTGACACCACAATTTTTGATGTCTGCGACAGGCGGCGGGTCATGGTTTGGAGTGAAAAAAGGTCAAAATTTCAAGTCTAGATTTATCACCTAAAAATCACTCAGGGGCATGTTTTATGTCATTTGAAGTGGATTTGGACAGGTTTTGAGTCAATTCTTTGACAAAGTTGACACCACAATTTTTGATGTCTGCGACAGGCGGCGGGTCATGGTTTGGAGTGAAAAAAGGTCAAAATTTCAAGTCTAGATTTATCACCTAAAAATCACTCAGGGGCATGTTTTATGTCATTTGAAGTGGATTTGGACAGGTTTTGAGTCAATTCTTTGACAAAGTTGACACCACAATTTTTGATGTCTGCGACAGGCGGCGGGTCATGGTTTGGAGTGAAAAAAGGTCAAAATTTCAAGTCTAGATTTATCACCTAAAAATCACTCAGGGGCATTTTTATGTCATTTGAAGTGGATTTGGACAGGTTTTGAGTCAATTCTTTGACAAAGTTGACACCACAATTTTTGATGTCTGCGACAGGCGGCGGTCATGGTTTGGAGTGAAAAAAGGTCAAAATTTCAAGTCTAGATTTATCACCTAAAAATCACTCAGGGGGCCATGTTTTATGTCATTTGAAGTGGATTTGGACAGGTTTTGAGTCAATTCTTTGACAAAGTTGACACCACAATTTTTGATGTCTGCGACAGGCGGCGGGTCATGGTTTGGAGTGAAAAAAGGTCAAAATTTCAAGTCTAGATTTATCACCTAAAAATCACTCAGGGGCATGTTTTATGTCATTTGAAGTGGATTTGGACAGGTTTTGAGTCAATTCTTTGACAAAGTTGACACCACAATTTTTGATGTCTGCGACAGGCGGCGGGTCATGGTTTGGAGTGAAAAAAGGTCAAAATTTCAAGTCTAGATTTATCACCTAAAAATCACTCAGGGGCATGTTTTATGTCATTTGAAGTGGATTTGGACAGGTTTTGAGTCAATTCTTTGACAAAGTTGACACCACAATTTTTGATGTCTGCGACAGGCGGCGGGTCATGGTTTGGAGTGAAAAAAGGTCAAAATTTCAAGTCTAGATTTATCACCTAAAAATCACTCAGGGTATGTAAAACTTAGCCAGGGGCATGTTTTATGTCATTTGAAGTGGATTTGGACAGGTTTTGAGTCAATTCTTTGACAAAGTTGACACCACAATTTTTGATGTCTGCGACAGGCGGCGGGTCATGGTTTGGAGTGAAAAAAGGTCAAAATTTCAAGTCTAGATTTATCACCTAAAAATCACTCAGGGGCATGTTTTATGTCATTTGAAGTGGATTTGGACAGGTTTTGAGTCAATTCTTTGACAAAGTTGACACCACAATTTTTGATGTCTGCGACAGGCGGCGGGTCATGGTTTGGAGTGAAAAAAGGTCAAAATTTCAAGTCTAGATTTATCACCTAAAAATCACTCAGGGGTAAAAACTTAGGGGCATGTTTTATGTCATTTGAAGTGGATTTGGACAGGTTTTGAGTCAATTCTTTGACAAAGTTGACACCACAATTTTTGATGTCTGCGACAGGCGGCGGGTCATGGTTTGGAGTGAAAAAAGGTCAAAATTTCAAGTCTAGATTTATCACCTAAAAATCACTCAGGGCATGTTTTATGTCATTTGAAGTGGATTTGGACAGGTTTTGAGTCAATTCTTTGACAAAGTTGACACCACAATTTTTGATGTCTGCGACAGGCGGCGGGTCATGGTTTGGAGTGAAAAAAGGTCAAAATTTCAAGTCTAGATTTATCACCTAAAAATCACTCAGGGGTATGTAAAACTTAGCCAGGGGCATGTTTTATGTCATTTGAAGTGGATTTGGACAGGTTTTGAGTCAATTCTTTGACAAAGTTGACACCACAATTTTTGATGTCTGCGACAGGCGGCGGGTCATGGTTTGGAGTGAAAAAAGGTCAAAATTTCAAGTCTAGATTTATCACCTAAAAAATCACTCAGGGGCATGTTTTATGTCATTTGAAGTGGATTTGGACAGGTTTTGAGTCAATTCTTTGACAAAGTTGACACCACAATTTTTGATGTCTGCGACAGGCGGCGGGTCATGGTTTGGAGTGAAAAAAGGTCAAAATTTCAAGTCTAGATTTATCACCTAAAATCACTCATGGGGGCATGTTTTATGTCATTTGAAGTGGATTTGGACAGGTTTTGAGTCAATTCTTTGACAAAGTTGACACCACAATTTTTGATGTCTGCGACAGGCGGCGGGTCATGGTTTGGAGTGAAAAAAGGTCAAAATTTCAAGTCTAGATTTATCACCTAAAATCATCACTCAGGGGCATGTTTTATGTCATTTGAAGTGGATTTGGACAGGTTTTGAGTCAATTCTTTGACAAAGTTGACACCACAATTTTTGATGTCTGCGACAGGCGGCGGGTCATGGTTTGGAGTGAAAAAAGGTCAAAATTTCAAGTCTAGATTTATCACCTAAAAATCACTCAGGGGTATGTAAAACTTAGCCAGGGGCATGTTTTATGTCATTTGAAGTGGATTTGGACAGGTTTTGAGTCAATTCTTTGACAAAGTTGACACCACAATTTTTGATGTCTGCGACAGGCGGCGGGTCATGGTTTGGAGTGAAAAAAGGTCAAAATTTCAAGTCTAGATTTATCACCTAAAAAATCACTCAGGGGTATGTAAAACTTAGCCAGGGGCATGTTTTATGTCATTTGAAGTGGATTTGGACAGGTTTTGAGTCAATTCTTTGACAAAGTTGACACCACAATTTTTGATGTCTGCGACAGGCGGCGGGTCATGGTTTGGAGTGAAAAAAGGTCAAAATTTCAAGTCTAGATTTATCACCTAAAAATCACTCAGGGGCATGTTTTATGTCATTTGAAGTGGATTTGGACAGGTTTTGAGTCAATTCTTTGACAAAGTTGACACCACAATTTTTGATGTCTGCGACAGGCGGCGGGTCATGGTTTGGAGTGAAAAAAGGTCAAAATTTCAAGTCTAGATTTATCACCAAAAATCACTCACTTAGCCAGGGGCATGTTTTATGTCATTTGAAGTGGATTTGGACAGGTTTTGAGTCAATTCTTTGACAAAGTTGACACCACAATTTTTGATGTCTGCGACAGGCGGCGGGTCATGGTTTGGAGTGAAAAAAGGTCAAAATTTCAAGTCTAGATTTATCACCTAAAAATCACTCAGGGGCATGTTTTATGTCATTTGAAGTGGATTTGGACAGGTTTTGAGTCAATTCTTTGACAAAGTTGACACCACAATTTTTGATGTCTGCGACAGGCGGCGGGTCATGGTTTGGAGTGAAAAAAGGTCAAAATTTCAAGTCTAGATTTATCACCTAAAAATCACTCAGGGGCATGTTTTATGTCATTTGAAGTGGATTTGGACAGGTTTTGAGTCAATTCTTTGACAAAGTTGACACCACAATTTTTGATGTCTGCGACAGGCGGCGGGTCATGGTTTGGAGTGAAAAAAGGTCAAAATTTCAAGTCTAGATTTATCACCTAAAAATCACTCAGGGGTATGTAAAACTTAGCAGGGGCATGTTTTATGTCATTTGAAGTGGATTTGGACAGGTTTTGAGTCAATTCTTTGACAAAGTTGACACCACAATTTTTGATGTCTGCGACAGGCGGCGGGTCATGGTTTGGAGTGAAAAAAGGTCAAAATTTCAAGTCTAGATTTATCACCTAAAAAACTCACTTAGCCAGGGGCATGTTTTATGTCATTTGAAGTGGATTTGGACAGGTTTTGAGTCAATTCTTTGACAAAGTTGACACCACAATTTTTGATGTCTGCGACAGGCGGCGGGTCATGGTTTGGAGTGAAAAAAGGTCAAAATTTCAAGTCTAGATTTATCACCTAAAAATCACTCACTAGCCAGGGCATGTTTTATGTCATTTGAAGTGGATTTGGACAGGTTTTGAGTCAATTCTTTGACAAAGTTGACACCACAATTTTTGATGTCTGCGACAGGCGGCGGGTCATGGTTTGGAGTGAAAAAAGGTCAAAATTTCAAGTCTAGATTTATCACCTAAAAATCACTCTAAAACTTAGGGGCATGTTTTATGTCATTTGAAGTGGATTTGGACAGGTTTTGAGTCAATTCTTTGA